>NC_084576.2:2900000-3105000 GCF_033978685.3 Nerophis lumbriciformis
TCCATGCCACATAGGTTTATATCAAGGAACATGGCTAAAATGCTACCATTAAATGTTAAATGCTAACATGCTTACTATTAGTGACATAACAAGACAGCATCAAGTAACAAAATACACTATATTCATTTTGGTGTGTACCTGTAAACATTGGCCAACAAGCTTTTATGCTAATGTTAACTTGCTATCATGTTAACAGTTAGCGTGATAGCGAGATAATGTCACATAAAAAAATATATGACTTTTAAGTCTATATCTGCAAAATTAGTTAAACAACTCAAATGCTAACTTTGGCATGCTAAGGTGTCGCCTAGTAACTAAATCAATGATTTTTAGATTCATACGTACAAAATTAGATTTAGCACTAACATAAACGAGTTAGCAAGATAGCGGCAAGTGAGAAAATCCATATTTTTAGGCGTAAACAAAAAAAATTGCTAAATTGCTTACATGCTAATGTAATATGTCCAAGTATCCAAAGTACTATGACAGTTATACAGTGTTTTTAATCCACGCAATATAGGCTTGCATCAAGAAAAATGACTGAAATGCTAACAGTTCGTATGCTAGCACCTGGCATGACGGCACTAAGTAATAGCCTACCGGTAGTGCTAAATTTTCCAAATGAGTAAAGCACTGTTTCTTAGGAACGGTTCGAATCGGTTGAGAAATGAAGTAAAAGTTGATACTGTTAGGCAAAAGGGAGATTTTCCAAATTTTGGACAATAGCACGATTTCCCTGAACAAGCAGAACAGCAGGATAAAAATGGACCTCCGGCCGCACGTTGTACTCTCCTAGTTTAAAACATTTCTTTTGAGGAAAGCGCAAGTGCGATAGCATTAGTTTAAACAGGGTGAATTACTATTTTATTTTTAGTAAATTAAAGCTCCTTATTTATTACTAAAGTGCCAGTGTAGCGTCATTCTCAATCTTTACTAAACAACGCCGGTCGGCACACTGCTTTCATTATATCCACTTGTATTTATTTATCCATTTAAGTATTTTACTGTGAGGCGAAATGTTTATAACAGTAGACTTTAACAACGGAATACATGTACGGCTACACTCCTAGAACATAAATATTGTCGTAATGCTTAACTGAAAAGCGCTCTTATTTCCAATGTGGAGTTACAGCTTCTTACTTTTTTTGCCTTTCACACAAATTCCAGAGGCGGGTCAGCGTATTTGCGTGGCGTCCTTTCCCGAAATAAAAAAGTGGCTTCATCAGGGTCCCCTGCCTGGCGGTGAGGTCTTTCAACACCTTTGCTCCTTCATTGCAATGACAGTTGCCAACAATAGTAAGTAGAAGAGGTTATTTCATGTTAGCGCTCAAACTAAAGCCCTACTTAACACATAGTGTGTCCTCTGTGTTTACAGTATTTGTTCAGGAGCATTTTGCTGCTTCTGGAGTGTTGGAAACTCTCATTCACACACTGATACGCCTGACCTCTGAATCTGAAACAAGCACTTCGTCTTTCCACCGTTCAGTAACGATAACCAAGACCTTGTCAGCTTGTGTCGCTGATAACTGTAAGGATTTATCTTTACACACACACACACACACGCGCATGCACACACACACACACACACACACACACGCACACAACTTTTTTCAGTAAAACTGTCTCAATTCTAATTTTTTCCTTACAGCAGCACTGGCTTCAGAGTTGGCAAAGTACGGTGTAGTGTGTCATCTCTTCTCCCTGCTGGCTAACCCAAACTTGGACAGCGAGGACGGGCTTACAGTGCTCATCATGATGGGCCACTGCACGCAGGCCTCTGGTTGGAAAATCTGACAATATATGTTCACTGATGTAGGCGTGTAATGTTGGGTGCATATATAAGGGCAATATTACGTCTTATAAGTAGAGCTGTGCCAATATATCGGCCGATTTTCTTGAAAAAGTAGATGATCGCCATTGCCGATTAATGCCAAACGCCGAACCACTCTGGCTAATATTGTATTTAGGAAAATAAATAATTGAATATACATATATATGTTATACAGTACAGGCCAACAGTTTGAACACACCTTCTCATTCAATGCGTTTTCTTTATTTTCATGACTATTTACATTGTAGATTGTCACTGAAGGCATCAAAACTATGAATGAACACATGTGGAGTTATGTACTTAACAAAAAAAGGTGAAATAACTGAAAACATGTTTTATATTCTAGTTTCTACAAAATAGCCACCCTTTGCTCAGATTACTATTTTGAACACTCTTGGCATTCTATTGATGAGCTTCAAGAGGTAGTCACCTGAAATGATTTTCATTCCACAGGTGTGCCTTATCAGGGTTGATTAGTGAAATTTCTTGCTTTATCAATGGGGTTGGGACCATCAGTTGTGTTGTGAATGACAAGGTGTGTCCAAACTTTACTCCGGCTTCCTCCCACCTCCAAAGACATGCACCTGGGCATAGGTTGATTGGCAACACTAAATTGGCCCTAGTGTGTGAATGTGAGTGTGAATGTTGTCTGTGTTGGCCCTGCGATGAGGTGGCGACTTGTCCAGGGTGTACCCCACCTTCCGCCCGATTGTAACTGAGATAGGGGGAATAAGCGGTAGAAAATGTATATATATATATATATATATATATATATATATATGTGTCTTAATAAGGTTATCCAAAAAATAGTGCTCGATACCGTAGTAGAGCGCAATATATGTATGTGTGGGGAAAAAAATCACAAGACTATTTCATCTCTACAGGCCTGTTTCATGAGGGGGGGTACCCTCAATCGTCAGGAGATTTTAATGGGAGCATTCACATACCATGGTTTATATAGGGCACAGAGTGGGTGGGTACAGGCTGGCCTAGGGGCGTGGTGATTGGCTCATGTGTTACCTAGGAGGTGTTTCCGTCTATGGCGGCATGTTGTTACAATTTCGCTGCGCTTGTTGAGGGATGACAGGTCTGGACGGTAAATAATAAACAGTTTCTCTTTCAAGCATAGGTTGCATCTTTTATTACCACTATTGTAAGGTGTGCTGGATGCAAGAATTTGCCATGTTATTGAATATTCAACATTATTGTCTTTAAGGTCCCAAATGTGTTTGCTGAGTTCTGTGGTATTTCGCAGGTTTTTGTTCCTGAAAGAAGCCTTGTGGTTGTTCCATCTGGTTTTGAATTCACCCTCGGTTAATCCTACATATGTGTCGGATGTGTTAATGTCCTTGCGTATTACCTTAGATTGGTAGACAACTGATGTTTGTAAGCACCCCCCGTTGAGAGGGCAATCAGGTTTCTTTCGACAGTTACATGCTTTGTTGGTTTTGGAGTCGTTCTGACTGGGGGTCGACGGCTCATTTGCAATTGTTTTGTTGTGGTTTGAGATGATTTGTCGTATATTGTTCATGCAGCTGTAGCTCAATTTGATGTTGTTCTTGTTGAATACTTTTCTTAGGTTGTTGTCTTTGGGAAAGTGTTTGTCAATCAGATTGAGGAATTTGTGTCCAATGTTCGTTGAGACGTTTTTGCTGTATGGGGGGTTGTACCAGATGATGCCGCTTCGTTTTCTGTTCTTTTTTGGCTGGTTTCCTGGCGTGGGTTCATAGGTGAGGGTGAAATTGTATCCGCTTTCATCAAGGGCTTTTTGGTACGGGGGGGTTGCTTGGTCAAATTCAGCTTTGCTAGATGACAGCATCGATAGCCTTTTATTGATTCCGGTAGGTATTCTTTTCGTGGTGGTGGGTGGATGGTTGCTGTCATGGTGCACGTATTGGAGTGTTGTGTTGGGTTTCGTGAATGGTTGGTAGCTGTTATTTCTCAGGTTGAAAGTGACGTCAAGGAAGTTGACGGTTTGCTTGTTGGCTTCAATCGTGATCCGTAGGCCGTTCTCTTTGAAAATTTGGCATATGCGCTTCTTGGTATTCTCGCTGCTCCTTGGCGAGGCGCGACACACTGCCAGTCCGTCATCACGGTAAATACCAAGGTTCAGATTGAGGCTAGCGAGCTGGGAGAGGAGGAAACTCCCAACGAGTTCACACGTTTCTGCTCCGTCAAAACTTCCCATAGTGACGTCAAATGTTGCATTGTTCTTTTTTTGCCATGGTGTATTGTTGTGGATGAGAATGGAGTTTTTTGCGTGGATGATGATGTTTCTTTCGTTGCCTGTGATTGAGTCGTAGTCTGAGGCGAAGTCTAGTGCTTGAGTCAGTAGGTCTTGCGTGATGGAAGGGTAAAATTCCTCGATATCAAAGGAGATAAAGTTGTGCTGTTGTTTGTCTTGGATGTTGTTGAACCATTTGATTACTGCTGCTGTATTTCTCCATTGGTTGAGTGGTGTTTTGTCCTTGATTTTTGTGTTGACTCTGTCCAGGATTATTTTGCTGAGAAACTGTTTATTATTTACCGTCCAGACCTGTCATCCCTCAACAAGCGCAGCGAAATTGTAACAACATGCCGCCATAGACGGAAACACCTCCTAGGTAACACATGAGCCAATCACCACGCCCCTAGGCCAGCCTGTACCCACCCACTCTGTGCCCTATATAAACCATGGTATGTGAATGCTCCCATTAAAATCTCCTGACGATTGAGGGTACCCCCCCCTCATGAAACAGGCCTGTAGAGATGAAATAGTCTTGTGATTTTTTTTCCCCACACATACATATATATATATATATATATATATATATATATATATATATATATACTGTATGTATATTCAGTTAAGCTTGCATCTAATTGTGTATCTCTTTAAACAGTGTGGAGCCGCTCCCCTAAGTTAATAATAATGACATCAATTATGGCAAATAAACTGTATTTCATTATATCCTAAATATCATTATCAAGTGACGAGGTTTAACATGTTTCACATCGGAACAGGCATGCTATCATTTAAGATAGCTAGAAACAACAGTACAAATAATTGCTTAGTAAACTTAAAAGAAGTGCAGATGGAATCGCGTTCCAGTAGAAAGTAAGCATCTATTAAAAGGAAATTAACAAGTACATTAATAAGAGTCTAGACTAGGGATGGGCAAACTACGGCCTGTGGGCCATTATCGGTCGTTTTACTCCGGCCCATATATTAGAACAGAATTAAGCAAAGATCGGTTCTGAAAACATAACTGATACTAGACTTTGACGCACTGGGAAAAAATGGGTGATCAACAACAATGCTCCTACTAACAGAGAATGTAAGTGTTAACCCTGTAAAACCATTTTTAGGTTTCTTTGATGTTCTTTTTGTATCATTTTTTATTTTTTAAACCTTTATATAACCAGGAACGTCCCATTGAGATTAGGAATGTCTTTTTCAACGTAGTCCTGCACATTCATACACCAGTGCCGCAGGGAGAAAAGTGGGTAAAGTGTCTTGCCCAAGGCACAAAGGCAATAATTACGATGGCAAAAGCTGGAATCAAACTTGCAACCCTCAGTTTTATGGCACGGCCGCTCTACCATCCGAGCCACGGCGATCTGATATAATATTGTTGAAAAAATATGTATTATAATTAAATAGCCCATGTTTGGGGAAGTCTACTCTTAGTTCCAACAGTTTGAAATGCACCATGTGCTCTATTCGGCCCGTCTGTCAAATTTAAAAAAACAATGTGGCCCCTGAGCCAAAAAGTTTGCCCACCCCTGGTCTAGACTCTTAACACCAGCTGTTGGTGTGTCACCATTGTCACAGCTAAGAGTCCAAGATGAGAAGGCGGATCGATCCATAAATTGGTGGCGTCAACACCAAGGGTAATATCAGTATATGAGCGATAAGAGAGGGATTCCATTGATATTTTGTATTTTCTCCAAATATTTTGATTTTGTTATGATTTTTTTCTACATTTAAAACACTTCTTTGTGTTCTGCATAACATGTAATTGTGGTTATTTTGTCAACATTTTGCAAAGATTATGTTTGACAGACCATCTACAAGCCGCTTTCTAACCGTCTCTTCTGGATAAGCCGTTTTGTGGCGATCTTATTTACGTGCCTCCACTTCGACAGCGTCTTTTTCCCCTCAGCCATGTTGCAGTTTTTAGCGCTTCAATATTGAGTCTACTGACAGATATAAGTTTGTACTATACGCTACTTTATAATGGAAATGGCAACAGCGCAGAATGCATGTGCATGTACGAGCCAATCCGCCCCACAACAAGAGGATAGAGAAAAAGAAAGCTTAATGACTACAGCGTCGGACGACAATGGCAAACTGGCGCAAAGCTCTTTGGTTAAATCTCTACCATATATGGAGATATGCTTTGATGTCACAATTGGCTCATTTGGAGAAAGTAGGAAGGAAGGCAAAATTGTTTTTTAAATATCTTCACAATGCCTCTGTAACCCGCGTGATTCAGTCCCTGCTTTTTCTCTTCCTCCTGGGGCTCGAACCTAGGTTGCCGGCATGCGAAACCAGCGTGATAGCTACCAAGCTAAAAGCCCAAGCTGTTAGACAGCACTGCTCTTGAGGTTGCTACACTAGCTAGTCTCCGTTACACCTACATGGTTTGAGTTCAAATATTGGGGACTTATGCTGCTCCCAAATACCAATAGGTAAGAAAAGTTGGTTTAGCATAATAGGCCCTCTTTAATGCTACTCAGTGGCCTTGTGGTTAGAGGGTTCGCCCTGAGATTGGTAGGTTGTGAGTTCAAACCCCAGCCGAGTCATCCCAAAGACTATAAAAATGGGACCCATTACCTCCCTGCTTGGCACTCAGCATCAAGGGTTGGAATTGGGGGTTAAATCACCAAAAATGATTCCTGGGCGTGGCCACCGCTGCTTCTCACTGCTCCCCTCGCCTCCCAGTGGGTGAACAAGAGGATGGGTCAAATGCAGAGGACACATTTCACCACACCTAGTGTGTGTGTGACAATCATTGGTACTTTAACTTAACTTTAACTTTAATAAAGAATAGGTCCTGGGAACACACCACGATCTGTGGTGTGCCCTTTTTTGCATGAAGAAGCGCATATAAAATGTCAATAAATGACAGGGCGCTTTTTACTGGCAACATATTCCTGTCCACGTCCTGCTTTGTCACCGATTAGAATGTAATGACAGATTTGTCCTTAGAATTACAGTTCTTCTTGTGGTGCAGAGCATTGATTCTTTTTCAGAGATACTGGGTTCAAATCACGGACGAAATAGTGGCATCATAATCTTTAAATATTTATATTTTAATGGTGTTATAAAAAGTAATAATTGAACAATTTATTTCCCATGATTTTGTTTCAGTACAAAAAAAATGTTGATTGAAAAAGTATAACAATTGTTTTACAGACAAATTAAAAGTGTGAACAAATTGTAATCCAAATAGAATTCTGCTTTGGGCCCCAATTTAGCCTGGAGGGGCCCTGCACACCACACACATAAAGATCAAAATTGCTCAAGGCCTGATTTTTTTAATCTGCATGTGTGGGGTTTGTGACAGAAGAAAATGTATTTTAAGGTTTACAAAATTTTACCAGCCTTAAAGGGATGGAGGAGCATACAGATTCTCTTTCGTTTTCTTTTGTTTGTGCTTATAATGCTTCTCCAGCAATGTGTTTGCTGCACCACTACTGAATAGTCACATTACCTCGAAATTCACTTGAGGGCTACAGATCCTAAATGGCGATAACCAATTAATTGTATTAATGACATGTGTGTACGATCAATCAAGTCTTACATAATAAATCATCAAAAGTAGCAAAATACAATAAAAAAATGCAATAAAGCAGCGCAGAGAGCTAAATAAACAAGGGAGTGACACAAACTAGAGCAAATCCTCAAGGAGTGAACAGTGCAGCAAACAGATGACAGAACTGTTTATAGAAATATGTGAGAGCAGTACTTGGTCGTTCGTCTCAGCAAACAAGAAGGAATCAGCAATCTGGTGTTCAGTGGCATCAAGGACCAAACCAAAATAGTAAATAATGACAGAGAAACCGAATAAACAAACCAAAAGTACCATCTGTCATGTTGAAAGTGACTGTGCTGTGTTTTGAATATTAAAGTCCATCCATCCATCCATTTTCTACCGCTACTGTTTTAAATACCTCAACTTCAGTCTGTAGCCTTATTTAATTCATGTCCATCCATCCATCCATCTTCTTCCGCTTATCCGAGGTCGGGTCGCGGGGGCAGCAGCCTAAGCAGGGAAACCCAGACTTTCCTCTCCCCAGCCACTTCGTCCAGCTCTTCCCGGGAGATCCTGAGGCGTTCCCAGGCCAGCCGGGAGCCGTGACCTCCTACCGGTTGGACGTGCCCTAAACACCTCCCTAGGGAGGCGTTCGGGTGGCATCCTGACCAGATGCCCGAACCACCTCATTTGACTCCTCTCGATGTAGAGGATGTCTGTACTGTTCCTAATTAATTCATGGATATAGATAGTAATAGAAGTAATAGCTTACTGGTGATGGTCAGTAAATGAAATGCAGCTGCAGCAAGTCCCTTTGAGTTATGTTTTCTATGTCCTTGCAGTTGAGATGATGCCATCTTCAGTATTTGTCCAGTTCTTTGATGTCTTTAATTTGATGTAGATTTTACAGTTGACGCTCCAATTTTCCTCCGTTTCCTCAACTTGCGCGCTCTCTTGTTTTTGTTGTTTTTGTCAGATGTTCATTGATGTCGATGTTTGTTTCTTTCCGCCTTATTCTATGTTTAGTGAAGAAACATATTATTTATTAAGTGAATGTATTTATTTGAGTGCAACATAATTGTACGTCTGCGATGAGGTGGCGACTTGTCCAGGGTGTACCCCGCCCTCCGCCCGAATGCAGCCGAGATAGGCTGCAGCACCCCCCGCGACTCCAAAAGGGACAAGCAGTAGAAAATGGATGGATGGATAATTGTATGTAAAAAAAAAAAAAAGTCAGTTATTTATGAATCTCGTCTTATGTATTATATTTGATTAGTACTTATTTTTCTAATCAGCGTGACCTAAGCCTAAGGTTTATGTGTTAAATAAATAATAATCTTTGTGATTAACTCATAGTTTCGTATCATTTGACAAGGTTCCATCCATCCATCCATTTTCTACCGCTTGTCCCTTTTATGAATTGTAATTAAGTTTGGTATAATTTATACATATGATTAAAATCAAGAGTCAGATTACTAATTCAGTAATATTTAAGTGGGCACAGGTCCCTCTGATATAGATTTACCCGGTCTTGGCAACACTAAATTGGCCCTAGTGTGTGAATGCGAGTGTGAATGTTGTGTGAATGTCTGTCTGTGTTGGCCCCTGTGATGAGGTGGCGACTTGTCTAGGGTGTACCCCGCCTTCCGCCCGAATGCAGCTGAGATAGGCTCCAGCGACCCCAAAAGGGACAAGCGGTAGAAAATGGATGGATGGATGGATGGATGGACAACATTAGGTACATCTGCATACTCTCCGATCGATTCAGCCTCTGCATTAATAAAGCAGCTTTTGGCAGCATTCATGTCACTGGATGTTGCATGTCGGTGTTATAATGCGCATGTCAAGATTATATAAAATAATACTTAATCCTATTTTTTTTGTTTGTGTCTCTTAGCCTGAAAAAGTAAAGCTGAGCGCTTTACTTAATGTCTAAATAAGTGTTTCCACTGTGACGTCACAACGTAGCAAGTATGCAATGCCCCATGAACAGAGGCATGATGTGTTGACTCTTTTGGCATTATTTAACATGGGTGTCTCACATTTGTAAGTTAGAAAATACTAAATTAATCATGGGTCCCCTTTAAGTTGATAAAGCATCTTCTATATTTTTCACCGCCTTTTCAAGTGTAGAACAAAAAACGTTCTTTTGTGTTCTTCTTGGCTTGTTCACAGAGGAGCACCAGTGTCAGCTGGTGCAGTGCGGAGGCCTGCCACTCATCATCACGCTACTCGCTGAAGCAACCAGTGAGGCGGAAAGGAAGGCTGCAACATTTATACTGGAAACTTGCAAACAGGCCAGTAAGTCAAGAGTTGTCATAGTCCAATAGTCATATTGTTATTAATAAATCTGTGACTCTGTTTGTCTATCCATGAAGCCATGTCCTTGGGAATGTCTGCTGAGACACTGAAACAAGGAGATGACACAAAAGAAGAGATTGGCCATCTTTCTCTTCCTCTGGCCTCAAGTTTGGCGGAAGTCGACCGTTCTCCACAGATGGCCCCCACTTTTTCTAAAATGCTGGACGCCACTAATGCTATCAAGACAGAAGAGGAAGAAGACATTCAAATGAAGAGTGTACACTTTGGTGAAAGGACTCACAAAGAAAAGGCGGGAACAAGCGAAGGGAAAGTTCAGTGCCGAGTGTGCAAAGGCACCGGATCCATCATACTTTCTCTTGCAGGAGGCAGAGATGCAGACACAGACAGGTTATGACTCTGGACACATCATTTACCACAACAAGCTAATGTTAGATTTACACTGACAGAAAGTGATATTCATTCCGTTTGTTGTTTTCTTTTGGGTTTTGTTTTAGTCACCCATTGAAACCTCCAGAGCCTCAAGAACAAAATGTGGGAGAATCATTTTTATTCAGTGATTGGAAAAGTAAGAGACTCTTGAGGTTGGAGGTAGATGTGTTGACTATACAGGTAAAAGCCAGTAAATTAGAATATTTTGAAAAACTTGATTTATTTCAGTAATTGCATTCAAAAGGTGTAACTTGTACATTATATTTATTCATTGCACACAGACTGATGCATTCAAATGTTTATTTCATTTAATTTTGATGATTTGAAGTGGCAACAAATGAAAATCCAAAATTCCGTGTGTCACAAAATTAGAATATTACTTAAGACTAATACAAAAAAGGGATTTTTAGAAATGTTGGCCAACTGAAAAGTATGAAAATGAAAAATATGAGCATGTACAATACTCAATACTTGGTTGGAGCTCCTTTTGCCTCAATTACTGCGTTAATGCGGCGTGGCATGGAGTCGATGAGTTTCTGGCACTGCTCAGGTGTTATGAGAGCCCAGGTTGCTCTGATAGTGGCCTTCAACTCTTCTGCGTTTTTGGGTCTGGCATTCTGCATCTTCCTTTTCACAATACCCCACAGATTTTCTATGGGGCTAAGGTCAGGGGAGTTGGGGGGCCAATTTAAAACAGAAATACCATGGTCCGTAAACCAGGCACGGGTAGATTTTGCGCTGTGTGCAGGCGCCAAGTCCTGTTGGAACTTGAAATCTCCATCTCCATAGAGCAGGTCAGCAGCAGGAAGCATGAAGTGCTCTAAAACTTGCTGGTAGACGGCTGCGTTGACCCTGGATCTCAGGAAACAGAGTGGACCGACACCAGCAGATGACATGGCACCCCAAACCATCACTGATGGTGGAAACTTTACACTAGACTTCAGGCAACGTGGATCCTGTGCCTCTCCTGTCTTCCTCCAGACTCTGGGACCTCGATTTCCAAAGGAAATGCAAAATTTGCATGGTTGGGTGATGGTTTGGGGTGCCATGTCATTTGCTGGTGTCGGTCCACTCTGTTTCCTGAGATCCAGGGTCAACGCAGCCGTCTACCAGCAAGTTTTAGAGCACTTCATGCTTCCTGCTGCTGACCTGCTCTATGGAGATGGAGATTTCAAGTTTCAACAGGACTTGGCGCCTGCACACAGCGCAAAATCTACCCGTGCCTGGTTTACGGACCATGGTATTTCTGTTCTAAATTGGCCCGCCAACTCCCCTGACCTTAGCCCCATAGAAAATCTGTGGGGTATTGTGAAAAGGAAGATGCAGAATGCCAGACCCAAAAACGCAGAAGAGTTGAAGGCCACTATCAGAGCAACCTGGGCTCTCATAACACCTGAGCAGTGCCAGAAACTCATCGACTCCATGCCACGCCGCATTAACGCAGTAATTGAGGCAAAAGGAGCTCCAACCAAGTATTGAGTATTGTACATGCTCATATTTTTCATTTTCATACTTTTCAGTTGGCCAACATTTCTAAAACTCCCTTTTTTGTATTAGCCTTAAGTAATATTCTAATTTTGTGACACACGGAATTTTGGATTTTCATTTGTTGCCACTTCAAATCATCAAAATTAAATGAAATAAACATTTGAATGCATCAGTCTGTGTGCAATGAATAAATATAATGTACAAGTTACACCTTTTGAATGCAATTACTGAAATAAATCAAGTTTTTCAAAATATTCTAATTTACTGGCTTTTACCTGTAATATTTATCAAATGTCATGTTTGCAATTTCAGAGTCACAGGACAATACTATACAAATAAAGGAAATTCCAGAGGAAGAACAGTCCCGTTGTATTGAAAGATGTACAGGTAAAACAATAAAAGCATCTATTATGTACAGTACGTGTTTTTATGTAAACCCAAGATGCAGAGATAATATTTGCGTCTCTTTGTCAGCTTGTGTGCTACCTTTCGAGAGAGTGACCAGTCGCACTTTCGCGTCAATCCTGTCGTCCTGCCATCAGAACTGTGACATGCACGGGGTTCTACTCAATGCCACAGAACGCTTCAGGGCCCATCACCACGGCGTGCTGTCTGAGGGAGACAACAACAAGGACGACATAGTGGAAGCGACTGACCAACAATCGGAGAGAACGTCAGTGTTGCAGGAGAGTCAGGCAGCCAGGGGACCAAGGAAGATTCCTTGTTTAAACCTTTCTAAAAGTAAATTCTCCTGCAATATTTATTCCTTGCTTATTTACCCACATCAGCACCAAAATATACCGTATTCTGTTGAGTAGTTTTTGCATGGTCCTGCTGACAAACTTAGTCCTATTGATTCTTGTATTCTCCCCTTATAACAAGACGTCAGACTGACTCCCACCTACAGAGGAGCCGAGTACTCGCTGTCAAGATGGAAACGCCAGAGGTATAATGGTAAGAATTACACAGCAAGTGTGTACTGTTGAAACCATTAGTCACTAATGTCATCCGATATTGTGCAAATATTTAATTTGTGGGTACTGAATGTTCCCCTTCTACTGTAGGGATTACTTTGACGCCAATGTGAATAACCTTGAGCAAGACCGGTATGTATTTACCGTTTTTTTGTCCTTCATTTCTGGCGTCTTCCCTCCCATTTTTTGCTCTAAATAAAAAAATCTTCATTGGGTCCGTTTAGCTCAAGCCTCGGCAACACTGTATTTTATTGTATTGAACGTATTTATATCGGACATATTTAAAGTGTACCCCGCCTTCCGCCCGATTGTAGCTGAGATAGGCTCCAGCACCCCCCGCGACCCCGAAAGGGATAAGCGGTAGAAATTGGATGGATGTTTAATAACAAAAAAAGACGAGATTAAAACAAAAAAACAAACAAAAAGAGTAATGAAACTAATCTTTTACACAACAACATATATACATGTATATATATATATCTTTATACATATATATATATATATATATATATATATATATATATACAAACCCCGTTTCCATATGAGTTGGGAAATTGTGTTAGATGTAAATATAAACAGAATACAATGATTTGCAAATCATTTTCAATCCATATTCAGTTGAATATGCTACAAAGACAACATATTTGATGTTCAAACTGATAAACATTTTTTTTTTGCAAATAATCATTAACTTTAGAATTTGATGCCAGCAACACGTGACAAAGAAGTTGGGAAAGGTGGCAATAAATACTGATAAAGTTGAGGAATGCTCATCAAACACTTATTTGGAACATCCCACAGGTGTGCAGGCTAATTGGGAACCGGTGGGTGCCATGATTAGGTATAAAAACAGCTTCCCAAAAAATGCTCAGTCTTTCACAAGAAAGGATGGGGCGAGGTACACCCCTTTGTCCACAACTGCGTGAGCAAATAGTCAAACAGTTTAAGAACAACGTTTCTCAAAGTGCAATTGCAAGCAATTTAGGGATTTCAACATCTACGGTCCATAATATCATCAAAAGGTTCAGAGAATCTGGAGAAATCACTCCATGTAAGCGGCATGGCCGGAAACCAACATTGAATGACCGTGACCTTCGATCCCTCAGATGGCACTGTATCAAAAACAGACATCTATCTCTAAAGGATATCACCACATGGGCTCAGGAACACTTCAGAAAACCACTATCACTAAATACAGTTTGTCGCTACATCTGTAAGTGCAAGTTAAAGCTCTACTATGCAAAGCGAAAGCCATTTATCAACAACATCCAGAAACGCCGCCGGCTTCTCTGGGCCCGAGATCATCTAAGATGGAATCATGCAAAGTGGAAAAGTGTTCTGTGGTCTGACGAGTCCACATTTCAAATCGTTTTTGGAAATATTCGACATCGTGTCATCCGGACCAAAGGGGAAGCGAACCATCCAGACTGTTATCGACGCAAAGTTGAAAAGCCAGCATCTGTGATGGTATGGGGGTGTATTAGTGCCCAAGGCATGGGTAACTTACACATCTGTGAAGGCACCATTAATGCTGAAAGGTACACACAGGTTTTGGAACAACATATGCTGCCATCTAAGCGCCGTCTTTTTTATGGACGCCCCTGCTTATTTCAGCAAGACAATGCCAAGCCACATTCAGCACGTGTTACAACAGTGTGGCTTCGTAAAAAAAGAGTGCGGGTACTTTCCTGGGCCACCTGCAGTCCAGACCTGTCTCCCATCGAAAATGTGTGGCGCATTATGAAGCGTAAAATACGACAGCGGAGACCCCGTACTGTTGAACGACTGAAGCTCTACATAAAACAAGAATGGGAAAGAATTCCACTTTCAAAGCTTCAACAATTAGTTTCCTCAGTTCCCAATCGTTTAATGAGTGTTGTTAAAAGAAAAGGTGATGTAACACAGTGGTGAACATGCCCTTTCCCAACTACTTTGGCACGTGTTGCAGCCATGAAATTCTAAGTTAACTATTATTTGCAAAAAAAAAAAAAGTTTATGAATTTGAACATCAAATATCTTGTCTTTGTAGTGCATTCAATTGTATATGGGTTGAAAAGGATTTGCAAATCATTGTATTCCGTTTATATTTACATCTAACACAATTTCCCAACTCATATGGAAACGGGGTTTGTATATATATATATATATATATATATATATATATATATATATATATATATATATGTATATCAATACAGCTCGTATAAATAGATAGTTGAATTACTGTATGGGTAAAATAATTACTGAATATATGATGGATTATCAATCAATCAAACTTTTGTATACATAGCACTTTTCACACCTAGCCAAGTGACAACACAAAGTGATTTACACCAAGAAAAGAGAGAGAAAAAACACACACATACACACACACCACTATTGACAGTAGCAAAACATGGCACTGAGGACTGAGAGGGGAACAAAACTCCACATTGGAGAATAAATAAAATTAACCCCTCTAAAAAAATAGTATAAAACATATTCTAGCATATGTGTAAAAATAGAATATAAATAAAACATAATGGAATGTTATCCATGTGAGACTGGCCCCTTCTTTGGCACTTTTAAGACCCTTCTTAAAACCCATTTTTACTCACTGGCTTTCAACCCAGCATGAGACTTTGAACTGTTTAAACTGTTTTTAACTTTTTTAACTGCCTTTTATCTGACAAATTGCTCTTAAGATAATGTGTGTGTGTGTATTTTACCTCTGTTTTAAATGATATATTTTAGTCTGTCCTTTGCCTGTATTTTTCTGCTTTTTGTGTGTTTACTTGTTTGTGGTGTACAGCCCTTTGTTTTTCAACTGTGGTTGTTTTTAAAGGGCTTTATAAATAAAGTTGGTATGGTATGGTAAAAATAGAATACAAGTAATATATTAATAAATAAATAAAAACAACATTAAGAGAATAATGGTTGTAATAATAGCAATAATTAAAAATATAAATATAAACCTAGGAAGAGTTTAACATTATAAGTTTAAAGCCTAATTAAAAAGGGTGTGTCAACACTCGCCCGTGACAGCAGGGTGGCGAGTAGCATGTTCCGTGAGATACTCAAATTAACAACGTGAGAGAGATGGATGCACTGGAAAAACCACAAAGAAGACATTTTTGCAAATATCTTTGTCACGACTGGAACTATGGCATGGTTTGTTCTCCCAAGGTGCAAGTGATTTGGACCAGACATCGCGTGAAGGTGAATACATGATTTATTTTAACACTATATATCAAAAAAGAGCAAACGAAAAGCGCGCACAATGGCGGAGGTACAAACTAGGCTATTGAAAACAAAATTTGCACATAGGCAGAAACTGTGAAGCCGTGGAAGCAGGTGCTATTGTGGAAACCAGCCTTGGAGTCGGTGCTGGTGCGGAAACCAGCCTTGGAGTCGGTGCTGGTGCGGGAACCAGCCTTGGAGTCGGTGCTGGTGTGGGAACCAGCTTTGGAGTCGGTGCTGGTGCGGGAACCAGCCTTGGAGTCGGTGCTGGTGCGGGAACCAGTCTTGGAGTCGGTCCTGGTGCAGGAACCAGTCTTGGTGTCGGTGCTAGTGCGGGAACCAGTCTTGGAGTCGGTGCTGGTGTGGGAACCAGTCTTGGAGTCGGTGCTGGTGTGGGAACCAGTCTTGGAGTCTGTGCTGGTGTGGGAACCAGTCTTGGAGTCGGTGCTGGTGTGGGAACCAGTCTTGGAGTCGGTGCTGGTGTGGGAACCAGTCTTGGGACTTGGCGTGGTGGAGCTTGACGTGGTGGAGCTTGACGTGGTGGAGCTAGCCTTGGACTTGGCGCTAGCTTAGGTGCAGGTGGAAGTGGCCTAGATGGCGGTTGCGGGTTAGCAGGCCGAAAAACCGGTGGTGGCGGCCGGGCAGGAGGTTGCGGCTTAGCACGCCAAAGGATGGTGGCGGTGGCCGGGCAAGAGGTTGCGGCTTAGCACGCCGAAACACTGGTGGCGGTGGCCTGGCCGGGGGTTGCGGCTTGGCTGAACACAGTTGTGCCACCCCACTAGCACAGCTCCCAGCACTAGCCCCCCACCCCTCAAGACGCGGATACCAGACGCGCTCCTTGCGGTTTGGAACCGTCTTCAGGGGTGGGTGGAGGGAGGTCAGAAGGAGTGCAGAATCCTCCACTTTAAATTGTCCACATTGTCTACTCATCTCCCCAATATGGGACTGTAGGGACGACCAGGAGGGAGAAAACAGAGGAGTGGGCGGAGCTTGAGCCATAGGGGGTGGGGCCAAAGTAATTGGGGGCGGAGCTTTAAAGTCAGAAGGTGACTGGGACTGACTAGACTTATATTTAACAAAAATGTTCTGTTAGTGTTTTACTGTAGAATTAAAGTCATTAGGAAGTGGCTGACAGAAAGAAGTAACAGAATGTAAAAAATGTCTTTGTCTATGACGCCATCAGAAGTAGACGAGATCGCGTCATCAGGGGGCGTGTTGTCACGGGGCGCCAACGGGATGACGTCATAGCTGCAGTCCCAGTGATTGACAGGCCAGTCGGATAACTCTTTGGAAAAGTGATCAGTATAATTACCAAACATTTGAGGATGGGAATCCTGGGCTGCTTGTTGATGGCTGTGTTCCGGAGGGAAGAATTGCGGGATTTGCGCGTCTCTTTCGCGAGCCGAAGCCTTCTTGTCAGACTTCCGCCTTCGCTGACGCGTGCGAGGGGGTTGAGAGCGGACCTCCCCGGGCCAGATGGAGACGATTGGGACCAGAACACCTCCAGGTCCCCATATCATCTCCTCATCTGGAGAACAGCGGAGCGTCTCTGCTTCCATCGCTCGGAGGACCATCCACGCACCTTCATCTACCTCCGTCATGCCCGTAGCGAGAGAGCTTCTTCTTGCTGGCTTCCTACTGTGACGACCGGGTCGCATGGTGATGCGGGGCTCGTTCTCCCAGGAATGCAGACGGGCTTCAGACACAGCGTGCAGGTAGGAAAATGATTTATTTAAGGAATAAATCAGACGGAACAAAGAAAAACGTGCTCATGGCACTTAAGGCAAAACCTAGAGGGGGCTATTGTGGAAGCTACCAGGTACAGAGCAGGAACAAAAGTTGTCATCTGTTGTACGAAAACAAACTAGGAAGCCAGACCGACCCACTGGCAAGGCAGGCTTAAATAATGACATTGATGGATAACAGGTGCGCGTCCGGAAACACACGCGGCAGGTGAAAACAACAAGCAGCCATGGCAACAAACTCAGGTGCACAAAACTAACAGAAAACACAAGTGCCTCGAAAACATAAACAGAAATATGATCCGGGCAGTGGATCATAACATCATCATTGTCTCTTATGTCAACACAGTAGTGTCCTGAGCTGGTAAACTGAAGAAGTATCTGCTGCTTAAACATCACTGCCCTGGCGTTTTCTATGTCTAACGTAGTTCCTGCCTTTTTATTCAGCAGGAGTGGGATATCGAATTTGACAACTTCTGTCTCAATGTTACACTTTGTCCATCATATTTTAGCAGGTTGATGCACTTTTCTCCAAAATGGAACTGTCTGTTGCTAGACCTTTCTGTACTTCTTTGTGAAGTGAAGTGAATTATACTTATATAGCGCTTTTCTCTAGTGACTCAAAGCGCTTTACATAGTGAAACCCAATATCTACATTTAAACCAGTGTGGGTGGTACTGGGAGCAGGTGGGTAAAGTGTCTTGCCCAAGGACACAACGGCAGTGACTAGGATGGCGGAAGCGGGAATCGAACCTGGAACCCTCAAGTTGCTGGCACGGCCACTCTACCAACCGAGCTATGCCGCCCCAATTTACCTGCTTTTCATTGAGATTATGTACATAACTTTCAAGCCACTTTTCTCCACACACTATGCGAGTGCAGGCGGTGTCTATGATTGCTGAGCCTGCAGCTTCAGTCATAAAAATCTCAGCTTTATACTGGGGATCATTTGTTAACAGCGTGATATTAACTTCATCCAAATTGTCATTTTCAGTCAATCTTACTTGTTCGTGCTTCTTGTGCGGGCAGTCTTTTGCCCAGTGGCATGTGCTTTGACACACGGCACATCGTGATCGTTTACCGTACTTATCCAGTGAGTTTGTACCCGGTAACGGCGTCACCGATCTTAGTTGTCCACGTTGAAACGATGTTGAATCGTTCCGTCTTCCTCTCCATTGTGGCTGTTTTGTGAGGAAAGCTGCGTCCTGGTTCAGTTGTATCTCACTTGACGAGCCCGTTGTTTTACCTCCGAATATCCGTTTGAGAGCTGACTTCATTGATGAAAAGCTTAGCTCCGTGTTAGTCGTCAGTGCTAGCTGCCTGTCTTTCTCATCGAGGCAGGCTGTGTCACTAAGTTTAAAGGCTAACACGGCATCAGGGAGCGTCATATTGTACCTTTTCATCCGGTTGTAGCGCTCTTCAAAGTCAATAATATAGTCCACCATTGAAACTGAACTATTTTTGGTGATGTTGTTGAAGTACGTGTACGTTTCGTACGTGCGCGATCCTTTTCCTCTTTCAGAAAAACGTCATCCAGTTTTGCAAATAATGCCGTCATATCGCTGTCATTGTCCAACTCCTCCGCAGATATCTCCATTGCGATTTCTCTGGCTCTTCCTTCAAGTCCCAAAGCCACAGCCAGTGCTTGCTTTTTCTTATCGAGTTCTGTAACCCGCGTCCAAATGTTAACTTAATTTTTCCAGCACTCATACAGGTAAAAGCCAGTAAATTAGAATATTTTGAAAAACTTGATTTATTTCAGTAATTGCATTCAAAGGTGTAACTTGTACATTATATTTATTCATTGCACACAGACTGATGCATTCAAATGTTTATTTCATTTAATTTTGATGATTTGAAGTGGCAACAAATGAAAACCCAAAATTCCGTGTGTCACAAAATTAGAATATTACTTAAGGCTAATACAAAAAAGGGATTTTTAGAAATGTTGGCTAACTGAAAAGTATGAAAATGAAAAATATGAGCATGTACAATACTCAATACTTGGTTGGAGCTCCTTTTGCCTCAATTACTGCGTTAATGCGGCGTGGCATGGAGTCGATGAGTTTCTGGCACTGCTCAGGTGTTATGAGAGCCCAGGTTGCTCTGATAGTGGCCTTCAACTCTTCTGCGTTTTTGGGTCTGGCATTCTGCATCTTCCTTTTCACAATACCCCACAGATTTTCTATGGGGCTAAGGTCAGGGGAGTTGGCGGGCCAATTTAGAACAGAAATACCATGGTCCGTAAACCAGGCACGGGTAGATTTTGCGCTGTGTGCAGGCGCCAAGTCCTGTTGGAACTTGAAATCTCCATCTCCATAGAGCAGGTCAGCAGCAGGAAGCATGAAGTGCTCTAAAACTTGCTGGTAGACGGCTGCGTTGACCCTGGATCTCAGGAAACAGAGTGGACCGACACCAGCAGATGACATGGCACCCCAAACCATCACTGATGGTGGAAACTTTACACTAGACTTCAGGCAACGTGGATCCTGTGCCTCTCCTGTCTTCCTCCAGACTCTGGGACCTCGATTTCCAAAGGAAATGCAAAATTTGCATGGTTGGGTGATGGTTTGGGGTGCCATGTCATCTGCTGGTGTCGGTCCACTCTGTTTCCTGAGATCCAGGGTCAACGCAGCCGTCTATCAGCAAGTTTTAGAGCACTTCATGCTTCCTGCTGCTGACCTGCTCTATGGAGATGGAGATTTCAAGTTCCAACAGGACTTGGCGCCTGCACACAGCGCAAAATCTACCCGTGCCTGGTTTACGGACCATGGTATTTCTGTTCTAAATTGGCCCGCCAACTCCCCTGACCTTAGCCCCATAGAAAATCTGTGGGGTATTGTGAAAAGGAAGATGCAGAATGCCAGACCCAAAAACGCAGAAGAGTTGAAGGCCACTATCAGAGCAACCTGGGCTCTCATAACACCTGAGCAGTGCCAGAAACTCATCGACTCCATGCCACGCCGCATTAACGCAGTAATTGAGGCAAAAGGAGCTCCAACCAAGTATTGAGTATTGTACATGCTCATATTTTTCATTTTCATACTTTTCAGTTGGCCAACATTTCTAAAAATCCCTTTTTTGTATTAGCCTTAAGTAATATTCTAATTTTGTGACACACGGAATTTTGGATTTTCATTTGTTGCCACTTCAAATCATCAAAATTAAATGAAATAAACATTTGAATGCATCAGTCTGTGTGCAATGAATAAATATAATGTACAAGTTACACCTTTTGAATGCAATTACTGAAATAAATCAAGTTTTTCAAAATATTCTAATTTACTGGCTTTTACCTGTATGGCCTGAACTCGTCAAACCTCTGCGGTATTTTATAGTTTGCAACCATCCTCTGCTACCAATGTGAAGTGTAGGTGAATAAACACAACATTTATTCTGGTTCACAACTTTTAATCAACTACTGCACAGAGGAAAAACCGGAAACACTGAATCCCCGCTTCCTGACCACAAACACTGCGCATGCGTTAACCCAGTATATGGAGACACATGTTAACAGTTGTGAGGTCAGTGATCAGGTCAATATATACATCAGTGCAAAGATGAGTGAGGTGTGCTCGCTGGCAAATTTAGCTTCAAAATACTGTCAAATGGGACTATAGATAAACATATTTGCAAGTTTATTGCAAATAAAAAACCCAAAACCAGTGAAGTTGGCACCTTGTCCATCCATCCATTTTCTACCGTTTGTCTCTTTCGGGTTTGCGGGGGGTGCTGGAGCCTATCCCAGCTGCATTCGAGCGGAAGGCAGAGTACACCCTGGACAAGTCGCCAACTCATCGCAGGGCCGACACAGATAGACAGACAACATTCACACTCACATTCACACACTAGGGCCAATTTTAGTGTTACCAATCAAACTATCCCCAGGTGCATGTCTTTTAAATCATGCAAGCGAATAATAAACTGTGATTAATCATGATGAATCCAAATTCAAAAGCCTTATTAAATGGATTCAAAAAATGTATCATTTGACAACACTACTTATATCAATGTATGATATCAGGCACACTAACCACCTTTCACATGTCAGGGTGGATGGCACAGTGGTTAGTGACAATATGTTGTGATAGGATAGAGGGTTTTTTTATCCCACAAAGATTCACAGCACATGGGTTTCAGTCTTTTCTGTTTATTCTTTAAATGTATTTATTTGTGATGAAAATGAAAATATGTTACAAGTTCCCAGGAAATGTCCCATATTTTGAAATGCAAATGTTAAAAGGTGTGATTTACCAGACACAGTAATACCGCAGTGCATCCAATGTACACTTGCCTACCAAAATGATAGAACCATATAGTATCGTACAACTTGATGAGTATTCAACATTTCCAAGTCCACTCCACTCCCATGTCTAAGCTTGGCTTTCCTGAGAATGCCTCTGGGTGGACAGTACGAGCATATTCCCATTGGATACTGTGTGTGTGTGTGTGTGTGTGTGTGTGTGTGTGTGTGTGTGTGTGTGTGCATGTGTGTGTGTGTGTTTGCTGGGAACAGACAAACTAAAAACGAAATAGCAAGAAAGAATGTTTGAATTGCAGCCAGTGTTGTCACAATGCAGGCCAGGGCTGGTTCAGAGCTGCAAACTTCTGTTTCACTGCCATCTTGTCTCATATTGTGTATATAGTCGGTGTTTATTTTTGCTTTAACACCACTTACTGTACCAGTTGTGCTGATTCAAACCACACAGCATGCTTGATGAATCCTTCCTTTTCCGTGCTTAGTCAAGCTGAGATTTATTGTTACTTGTATTTTCCGATTAGTTGGGTGTACCCTACGTTCTACACTTCTCTGCCAAGTAACAAAAAATGTTTCCCATTTGTTTCCTTTTCTATCGCCTGCTTTATTCTTCTCACACCACCACTTTGCAGCTTATTCCCACAGCTGATGTCACTTTAATGGGTGCATTTACTTGCTTTCTGCATATTTTTTCACTGAGTAGCCAAATGACACATGCAGGGCAGTTTCTTACTTTCTAACCTACAAAAGAGGGGAGAGAGCAATTGAGAACGTTGTGTACTTGATGAGATCACGAAGGCCATGCTGTAGCTCATCCAGTAGGCAAAACAAGTTTAGAGAAGTATCAGTTCCCATCAAACACGTTCCCGTCTGTCCACTTGCTGCTCCATGAAAGCCTTCCTATTTTCCAATCAACTCAAGCAGGACTGTAAAACTCAAGCAAATGTCATAATTTTTTTTTACATGTAGTTATACTAGTAAAACACCATCCATATAGGTTTATCAATGTTATACTCAGATCAAGTCTGTGTGTCCTTGAACACACCATGGTCAAGTCCTAGTAACTTGTAACAATCTAACCGCATAATCTATGCAAGTATTTGATTATGCTTAGAGCTGCAAATATTTTACAATGGCTGCATGAACAGATAAGCAACTGACTCTCTTTTCTTTATTTTTTCTGCCTTTAGAAAAGTGAAGCCATTGGATGTTGCTGGCTGTGCAATCCTGGACCAAATATCATGTTCTGTAATGTATAATAATTGTTTTTCTACAAGGTTTAGTACTTTTTTTGTTGGATAAAAACATGTTCTGCAGCACCTTTTAATCATTTGCAGTCATTGTTGATAGTGTTTGTTTTCAATATTATTAAAACACATGTTATTATGTGAGCTTTGTCCACCTCATATTGTCAATTTCAAAACAAAATAGTCATAGGTACACACATTTATTAATGTGATGTGATATGCAGTATTATATGCAGTTTATTTATTTCCCTAAATGTTTTGAGGACGAACAATACCACAGTTTGGTTAGATCTGATAATATGACTTTTGCTAATACAGTTAGCGGTCTGTTCCAAAACATCAGACAAAGGCCAAAAGTACAAAAAACAAAAACTATTTTAATAATGCAAAGTCAGTTAATCTAATTGGCCCTAGTGTGTTAATGTTAGTGTAAATGGTTGTCTGTCTATTTGTGTTAGCCCTGCAATGAGGTGGAGACTTGTCCAGGGCTTACCCTTACTTCCACCCGAGGGCAGCCGGGATAGGCTTCAGTGTCCCTGTGACCCCGAGATGGACAAGTGGTAGAAACATGGATATTTCATACAACCACAAATATGAACACAAAATACATTTTCAATATAATTATTATATTTTTACATGCAAAAAACACTGCAAAATACTTACGATTCCGAACAACGGAAAAAACATTTAACATCACTTTTACCAAGGGATGTATAGTGTTAGGATTTTATCAATACCAATACCATTATTGATATTCCTTTTCGATACCGAGATTCATCGGTACCCTTATCAAAACTATATGTAAATGGTGTATATAATGATGTGAAAAAATGAGCCTTTTCCAGTTGCACTTGAGCGAAAGGCAGGGTACACCCTAGACAAGTCGCCACCTCATTGCAGGGCCAGATTATTAGCGTATTTTCCAAACTATAAGGCACACTTAAAATCCTTTTTTTTCCTCAAAACTCGACAGTGCGCCTTATAACCTGGTGCGCCGAATGTACTGAATAGTTCTGGTTTTGCTTACCATCCTCGAAGCAATTTTATTTGATACATGGTGTAATGATAAGTGTGACCAGTAGATGGCAGTCAAAACATAAGAGATACGTGTAGACTGCAATATGGTGGCAATATTACTCAAGTAAACAACACCAACATTTTATATGGTCCATTGAAAATATAGAACATTAGACACGGCGCTCAAAAATCTATCAAAACGTTTTAGTACGACTTTGGTAAGCTATGAAGCCGCACCGCTTGATGGATTGTCGGCGCATTAAACACACAAGTATTATTATGGTGTGTGTATAAGGTAAGACATATTATCAGGCGTTTTGTTTCGCAATATTATGCAAAAGCAACTTTTCTTACCTTCTGGTACCTGCTGATCTGAATTTGGGATCTGCATAAATCCTAAAAAATTGCGCGTGTCCGCCTTTTTAGTCTGTGCCGACACCGTAGTAGATAAGCTTCTTCTTTTTCTCTATCTTCTTGTTATGGGACATTCATCCTCCGCTGTTGCCATTTCTAATATAAAGTAGTGTAAAGTTCTTTCTTATATCTGTCAGTAAACTCGCCATGAAAGCGCTAAAACATACTGGTGTAGTGAGTTTACATTATTCACCCAAGGAACTTTAGTTATTAGAGAGTTCCAGTTGGATGTTTTTTCACGGGACACATTTCCGGTCTTGTTGTTTTCGGATGAAGAGATGCTGCTCCGTTATTGATTTAAGTAAAGTCTGAATATCATTAAAACAGTTAGCTCCATCTTTTGACACTTCTTCCACCCCCGTCCTTGCACGCTACACCGCTACAACAAAGATGACGGAGAAAAGACGCTGTGAAAGGTGAGCCACGTAAATAAGACCGCCCACAAAACGGCGCATCCGGAAGAGACTGTCAGAAAGCGGCTTGAAGATGATCTGTAAAACATATTCTATACAACATTTTGATCAAAGAACCACCATTACATGCTATGTAGACCACAAGGAAGTGTTTTACATTTAGAAAAAAAAAGACTCCTTTATTGCGCCCTATAATCCAGTGCGCCTTATATATGAAAAAAGATTGAAAATAGACCATTCATCGGCAGTGCATCTTATAATCCTGTGTGCCCTTTGGTCCGGAAAATACGATATATTACTTAATTTTTTCACTTTTTGAGTGAATTAATATGATACTTGCCAACCTTCCCGGATTTTCCGGGAGACTCCCGAAATTCAGTGCCTCTCCCGAAAACCTCCCGGGACAAGTTTTCTCCCGAAATTCAGGCGGACCTGGAGGCCACGCCCCCTCCAGCTCCATGCGGACCCTCCAGGTCCGCATGGAGCAATGTTGTTGTAATATATTGAGTTGGAGGCAATAACCAGGCGAGGGGATGAAGTACGTCTCTTTACTGTAGACTTCAGAACAGACTCACACACTTGAAGTCAGGTGCGCAACACCACGTAAATCGTTGGCCAACCAAAAAGTAACCCCAGTACGCTATAGCCAACATTCACCAGAAGATGGCAACAGACAAACATAGATCACTCTATTACATTCCTCCCCTTTTAGAATTGTAGAAGTTACTCAAAAGAAATAAACAACCCAACCAAAAAATGCAGCAGCTCAATTAAAAAACTGTACTTAAGCCACATTCTTTTTTTTTTTAGTACTGAACTCTTAACCCTCATTTGTAAACAATAACATGCTTATTATACAAACAGTATTTGTAGATTTTTAACACAGATTTGTATACTGTCTTCAGAGATTCCGTTTTTTTGGTGGTACTCGAAACCTTTCTGGGTACCTGCGGATCACTGGTGGGGTTTTTGTTGTGGGTGATCTGGGTTCTGATGATGGCAACTCAGCAGCCCTTGAATCTGGTTCAATGATGAGACTAGTTTGTGTCTGACTCACTGATGGTCCTGGTGATGGAACTGAAACAGCACTGTCCAGTTGTACTGATGGCACATTTTCTGCAACTGGTGGAGACTAGATAACTGGCAGTCTCTCCATGTTTTCTCGCCATGGTAACATGTGATCCACATGCACTGTGCGCTGTCTCTGTCCCTCTTGATAGATTGATATATATATATATATATATATATATATGTCTTAATAAGGTTATCCAAAAAATAGTGCTCGATACCGTAGTAGAGCGCAATATATGTATGTGTGGGGAAAAAAAATCACAAGACTATTTCATCTCTACAGGCCTGTTTCATGAGGGGGGGTACCCTCAATCGTCAGGAGATTTTAATGGGAGCATTCGCATACCATGGTTTATATAGGGCACAGAGTGGGTGGGTACAGGCTGGCCTAGGGGCGTGGTGATTGGCTCATGTGTTACCTAGGAGGTGTTTCCGTCTATGGCGGCATGTTGTTACAATTTCGCTGCGCTTGTTGAGGGATGACAGGTCTGGACGGTAAATAATAAACAGTTTCTCTTTCAAGCATAGGTTGCATCTTTTATTACCACTATTGTAAGGTGTGCTGGATGCAAGAATTTGCCATGTTATTGAATATTCAACATTATTGTCTTTGAGGTCCCAAATGTGTTTGCTGAGTTCTGTGGTATTTCGCAGGTTTTTGTTCCTGAAAGAAGCCTTGTGGTTGTTCCATCTGGTTTTGAATTCACCCTCGGTTAATCCTACATATGTGTCGGATGTGTTAATGTCCTTGCGTATTACCTTAGATTGGTAGACAACTGATGTTTGTAAGCACCCCCCGTTGAGGGGGCAATCAGGTTTCTTTCGACAGTTACATGCTTTGTTGGTTTTGGAGTCGTTCTGACTGGGGGTCGACGGCTCATTTGCAATTGTTTTGTTGTGGTTTGAGATGATTTGTCGTATATTGTTCATGCAGCTGTAGCTCAATTTGATGTTGTTCTTGTTGAATACTTTTCTTAGGTTGTTGTCTTTGGGAAAGTGTTTGTCAATCAGATTGAGGAATTTGTGTCCAATGTTCGTTGAGACGTTTTTGCTGTATGGGGGGTTGTACCAGATGATGCCGTTTCGTTTTCTGTTCTTTTTTGGCTGGTTTCCTGGCGTGGGTTCATAGGTGAGGGTGAAATTGTATCCGCTTTCATCAAGGGCTTTTTGGTACGGGGGGGTTGCTTGGTCAAATTCAGCTTTGCTAGATGACAGCATCGATAGCCTTTTATTGATTCCGGTAGGTATTCTTTTCGTGGTGGTGGGTGGATGGTTGCTGTCATGGTGCACGTATTGGAGTGTTGTGTTGGGTTTCGTGAATGGTTGGTAGCTGTTATTTCTCAGGTTGAAAGTGACGTCAAGGAAGTTGACGGTTTGCTTGTTGGCTTCAATCGTGATCCGTAGGCCGTTCTCTTTGAAAATTTGGCATATGCGCTTCTTGGTATTCTCGCTGCTCCTTGGCGAGGCGCGACACACTGCCAGTCCGTCATCACGGTAAATACCAAGGTTCAGATTGAGGCTAGCGAGCTGGGAGAGGAGGAAACTCGTTGGGAGTCAATCTGACACCAAATCTTATTAGCGTGCATGACTTTGGGGGACTTTTGAAAAGGAAGTATTGTTGTGTTACAAACTTTTGTGTGGTGTTGCTTCCTTATTTGTGATTGTTCCAAGCTGATTTTATCAGATTCTACCTTTGTCTTATTTTATGCATTGCAGTAACACCTGAAGTGAATGTAACAGTGTGTCATAGTTACGACAGTTAGCTGGATTAAAAAATACAGATTTGACATTTGTCCAGAATCTTAACCGACCGAATTAGTAACCAGAACCAAACAATACCAGTACTTGGTATACATCCTTACTTTTACCTTTATTGAAGTCTCTTGTTGGTGGTGACCGTAGACTAGGAAGGTATAGAGATTCACACGGATGCCAGCGTTGTACTTTGCTGCAAGTTCTTTCTTGAATTCAATAGTGTTTCTCACCTTCTTTATCAAACTGCTGGCACACACAACTTTTATGGCCCCATGGTGGCTTATTTTGCAGTCGAGTTCAATCAAAAAAAAGCAGCGAGACTGTACAGAAGCCAAAAACTCAGCACAGAGAGCACAAAGAAAAAAAGACAGACTTGTTCATCATTCCGGTGTGCGTTTTATGAACAAAAAACACGTACACGATGAAAGAATCACTGAATAAACGGCTTTTCATTCTTGACCAACACATAGGATTTTTCAGGCAGTGCAGTGTGCGGAATGATACTGGGGCAAACAGACTCATTTGTTACAAGCAATGTAGGGTTGTATGGGGCGACGTGGCTTAGGCGGTACAGTGGTGGGTCGTGCCAGCAACTTGGGGTTCCAGGTTCAGTTCCAGATTCCGCCATTGCCCTTGTGTCCTTGGGCATGACACTTTATCCACCTGCTCCCAGTGCCTTCTACAATGGTTTAAATGTAGCTTAAAAGATGGAGATGGAGTTTCACAATATGAAGTGCTTTGAGTCTCGAGAGAATAATTATATAATTCACTTCACTTGTATGATGGCGTACAAAAAAATGCGGTGTCACTGTAGTCATTTTTTTGTGCAAAGAAAACAGCAGTGTAATACCAAAATGTATGTACCTGTCACATTTCTGCTACCATTTGTATTACAGTAAGTTCAAGAGACAATGCTATTAAGTGAAACTTGGACATATCGTTCTTTAGAATAGTCAGTGTACAGCTTGCTACTCACTGAAAATGACTCATAAAATACTAGATAGGTGTTAACATACTTAATTGGCAACACTAAATGGTCCGTAATGTGTGAATGTGAGCGTGAATGTTGTCGTGAGTTGGCCCTGCCATGAGGTGGTGACTTGTCCAGCGTGTACCCCGCCTTCCGCCTGAGTGCGGCTGGGATAGGCCTCCCCTGCAGGCCCACAACCCCCCCCCCCCCCCCCGCCCTGCGACCCTGAAAGGGACAAGCGGTAGAAAAGGGATGGCATGAAATCTCTACTGCTATACTAGTTGTTAAAGTTAAAGTACCAATGATTGTCACACACACACTAGGTGTGGCGAAATTTGTCCTCTGCATTTGACCCATCCCCTTGTTCACCCCCTGGGAGGTGAGGGGAGCAGTTGGCAGCAGCGGTGGCCGCGCCCGGGAATCATTTTTGGTGATTTAACCCCCAATTCCAACCCTTGATGCTGAGTGTCAAGTAGGGAGGTAATGGGCCTAATTTTATAGTCTTTGGTATGACTCGGCCGGGGTTTGAACTCACAACCTACACAGATTACTCTAAAGTATATACCCATTTAATTCCTTACGATATACATCAGTTCCTCAATTTTTGAGCTTAATTTGTTGTGAGGTATCTCTTTACTCAAAACAACAAATCAATGTCTCTTATTGAAATGAATTAAAATCAATTATTTGACTTTTAAATAGGATTTATTGTATGAATATTAAAACAGTAGAATGGGCTAACAACAACTACAGTCGTTTTAAAACTAGTAATGTATTTACTTTTACTTTTAGATAAGATATATTGTATGAAAAACAAAACAGTAGACTGTGCTACTAACAACTACAGTAGTTTTATAAAGTAATATAATGTACGATATTTACCTTGGAGAGTGGACTTCTACGGTATCTCCTTCTAGCTGCTTCTCCGTCAAACACACCATCAGCAGCTTTACTGTATTTTCATGGTTAAATGTCCGCCGTTTGGTTTGTTTAAATTGATTTCAAACATGAATGCAGTTTCAACATGATACATCACGTTTTCCGTTTCTCTTTACAACATGCTTGAGAAGGAGTAGGAAGAAGCAGAGCTTATTTAATCCTACCCCTTTCCTACTTCATAGTAGTTTCTTACACATATATGTTCACTTATTGTTTTCAATTTGTAGCATGGTTATATCAATGTTTTCTAAAAACAACAATACAAAGGTCCTGAGTAGTCTTGGGTTCAATCCCGGGCTCGGGATCTTTCTGTGTGGAGTTTGCATGTTCTCCCCGTGACTGCGTGGGTTCCCTCCGGGTACTCCGGCTTCCTCCCACCTCCAAAGACATGCACCTGGGGATAAGTTGATTGGCAACACTAAATGGTCCCTAGTGTGTGGATGTGAGTGTGAATGTTGTCTGTCTATCTGTGTTGGCCCTGCGATGAGGTGGCGACTTGTCCAGGGTGTACCCCGCCTTCCGCCCGATTGTAGCTGAGATAGGCTCCAGCGCCCCCCGCGACCCCAAAGGGAATAAGCGGTAGAAAAATGGATGGATGGAACAATTCATAAACAGTTAAGTCAGTTACAATTCACAATAAAGAGATTAATCATATCTTATTTTTAATAAATATTGTTCTTTTTCCTTATACAAAACCCAAAACCAGTGAGGTTGGCATGTTGTGTAAATGGTAAATAAAAACAGAATACAATGATTTGCAAATCCTTTTCAATTTATATTCAATTGAATAGACTGCAGAGACCAGATATTTAATGTTCGAACTGAGAAACTGATTTTGTTTTGTGCAAATAATCATTAACTTAGAATTTAATGGCAGCAACACATTGCAAAAAAGTTGGCACAGGGGCATTTTTACCACTGTGTTACATGGCCTTTCCTTTTAACAACACTCAGTAAACGTTTGGGAACTGAGGAGACCAATTGTTGAAGATTTTCAGGTGGAATTCTATCCCATTCTTGCTTGATGTACAGCTTAAGTTGTTCAACAGCCCGGGGTCTCTGTTGTGGTATTTTAGGCTTCATATTGCGCCACACATTTTCAATGGGAGACAGGTCTGGACTACAGGCAGGCCAGTCTAGTACCCGCACTCTTTTACTATGAAGCCACGCTGTTGCATTGTCTTGCTGAAATAAACAGGGGTGTCCATGATAACATTGCTTGGATGGCAACATATGTTGCTCCAAAACCTGTATGTACCTTTCGGCATTAATGGTGCCTTCACAGATGTGTAAGTTACCCATGCCTTGGGCACTAATACACCCCCATACCATCACAGATGCTGGCTTTTGAACTTTGCACCTTTAATAATCTGGATGGTTATTTTCCTCTTTGGTCCAGAAGACAGAACACTTTTCCACTTTGCATCAGTTCATCTTAGATGAGCTCCGGCCCGGCGAAGCAGGCAGCGTTTCTGGATGTTGTTGATAAATGGCTTTCGCTTTGCATAGAGTTTTAACTTGCACTTACAGATGTAGTGACCAACTGTAGTTACTGACAGTGGGTTTCTGAAGTGTTCCTGAGCCCATGTGGTGATATCCTTTACACACTGATGTCGCTTTTTGATGCAGTACCGTCTGAGGGATCGAAGGTCCGTAATATCGCTTACGAGCAGTCTCTGAACCTTTTGATGATATTACCAACCGTAGATGGTGAAATCCCTAAATTCCTTGCAATAGCTTGTTGGGAAACGCTGTTCTTAAACTGTTCGACAATTTGCTCACACATTTGTTCACAAAGTGGTGACCCTCACCCCATCCTTGTTTGTGAATGACCGAGCATTTCATGGAAGCTGCTTTTATACCCAATCATGGCACCCACCTGTTCCCAATTAGCCTGTTCACATGTGGGATGTTCCAAATAAGTGTTTGATGAGCATTCCTCAACATTCTGTCTTTTTTGCCACTTGTGGCAGCTTTTTTGAAACATGTTGCAGGCATCAAATTCCAAATGAGCTAATATTAGCAAAAAATAAGTACGTTTTCCAGTTTGAATGTTAAGTATCTTGTCTTTGCAGTCTATTCAATTGAATATAGGTTGAAAAGGATTTGCAAATCATTGTATTCTGTTTTTATTTACCATTTACACAACGTGCCAACTTCACTGGTTTTTGGGTTTTGTATATTGTAAACACTTTGTGTTTGAACAACCTCTTAAACTGCATCATGTTAGAACATTGTTTGACTTCTTTGCTTAATCCATCCGTTTGGATGTTATGTCAATGATCTTGTCTAGCTTTACTCATTCTGCTTCAGTATGGTGCAAACTGGCAGTGATACGCCCAAATTGCTTTGGCAAGTTTGCTTGATTTTTTTTTGTCAATTAAATGTTTATCATCCAGTTCTTCTCGGCACTATCCTTCGCATCCACTTCCTTTCTGTGGTTGGAAAACAAAGTTATGTCGATCTCTAGCTATTAGCTAATAAGGCTTGTTTGGGTCGGCTCTTCCAGGGTTTTTACTGTGTAATGTTCTACGCCCATTAATGTCAGGGATGATTGTAATAGAACAGACAGCGCTTCCTTTAGCTCGGTTGGTAGAGCGGCCGTGCCAGCAACTTGAGAGTTGCAGGTTCGATCCCCGCTTCCGCCATCCTAGTCACTGCTGTTGGACCCCGACTTGAACAAGTTGAAAAACTTACTCGGGTGTTACCATTTAGTGGTCAATTGTACAGAATATGTACTGTATTTTTCGGACTATAAGTCGCAGTTTTTTTCAGTTTGGCCGGGCTCCAGTGCGACTTATATACCGTATTTTCCGCACTATAAGCCGCCCCGGGTTATTAGCCGCACCTTCAATGAATGGCATATTTCAAAACTTTGTCCACCTATAAGCCGCCCCGGACTATAAGCCGCGCCTACGCTGCGCTAAAGGGAATGTCAAAAAAACAGTCAGATAGGTCAGTCAAACTTTAATAATATATTAAAAACCAGCGTTCTAACAACTCTGTTCACTCCCAAAATGTACGCAAATGTGCAATCACAAACATAGTAAAATTCAAAATAGTGCAGAGCAATAGCAACATAATGTTGCTCGAACGTTAATGTCACAACACACAAAATAAACATAGCGCTCACTTTCTGAAGTTATTCTTCATTCGTAAATCCTTCGTCTTTGGTGTCCGAAGTGAAAAGTTGGGCAAATGTGAGATCCAAAATGGCCGGTTCCGTCTCGTCGAAGTCATCGGAGTCAGTGTCACTGTTATCCAGCAGTTCTGTGAATCCTGCCTTCCGGAAAGCTCGGACCACAGTTGTGACCGAAATATCTGCCCAGGCATTTACGATCCACTGGCAGATGTTGGCGTCGTCTGGCGCTGCCTCCCTGTCTTAGTGAAGGTGTGTTCGCCTTCTGTCATCCATTGTTCCCACGCAGTTAGCAGTCTAGCTTCGAATGCCCTGTTGACACCAATATCTAGCGGCTGGAGGTCTTTTGTCAATCCACCCGGAATGACGGCGAGTATTGAATTAAGCGCGTAAGCGTCTCTCTTAATGTGATGTTATGAGCTAGCAAATACAACAACTACACTACCCAGCATGCAACGATAGTGACGAGCATGCGCGGTAGCCCTGAGAAGCGTTGTTGTATGCTGGCAGTTAGAATGTGGTTATGAGCACGCTGTGAGTAAACGTTGAGAACTCAGTTAACACGCCTCGTCTGCATTATTTATAATTAGACAGACAACACACTTAATAGGAGCCATTTTGGGGTCTTTACATAAACACACAAATGGAAATGAAACGTCACATATCCCAGCATGCACCGCGCACTTCTTCTTCTTCCGGGGGCGGGTGGTTGCTTACAGTACAAGAAGAAGCGCTTCCTGTTCTATGGGGGCGGGTGCTTACCTTGGCGGTTGCTTGCGTAGAAGAAGAAGCGCTTCCTGCTCTACCGGGAAAAAAGATGGCGGCTGTTTACCGAAGTTGCGAGAACGAAACTTTATGAAAATGAATCTTAATATTTATCCATATATAAAGCGCACCGTGTTAAAAGCCGCACTGTCAGCTTTTGAGTAAATTTGTGGTTTTTAGGTGCGGCTAATGGTGCGGAAAATACGGTATGTTTTTTTCCTTTTTTATTATGCATTTTCGGCAGGTGCGACTTATACTCCGAAAAATACGGTACTTCACTGTGCAACCTACTAATAAAAGTCTCAATCAATCAATCAAAGTGTCCTTGGGCAAGACACTTTACCCACCTGCTCCCAGTGCCACCCACACTGGTTTAAATGTAACTTAGATATTGGGTTTCACAATGTAAAGCGCTTTGAGTCACTAGAGAAAAGCGCTATATAAATATAATTCACTTCACTTCACTTCTTATCTAAAAACAGTCCTAAATGGAGGCACCGCTGTATACCGTTATGGGTATGGTACTGTAATGAAAGTGCATTTACATGTTTTGTGGATGTGTGTGATGTTTTCTCTTTGGCCCACAGACAAGCTACAGGAAATCAACAGGACATTAAGGGCACAAGTCCAGAGGTTGTTTATGGAACTCTGCTACGGCAGGAATCACAACTTGGAAGCATTAATCACGCAGCTTGTGAGTTCTTGGCCAGCATCTCCAAAGAACACAGCTCAGTTTTAAAATTTATGCTGGAGGGAATGAGCTTTCCACAATTAAGTCTCTTCCCGGTCTGTGGAGACTGGGCGACGTTGTTAGCTGCGGGTGTTACTGGGGATATAGGCGCCGGATTTCTTGGGTGGACACGTGGAACAAAAAAAGTGATGTCAGCCTTTTCTGTCAATCTGAGACGGTGGTGGCCGCTCATACTTCGGCGGGTCTTTCACTAATTTGTCAAGATGGTTGGAGAAGCATTTCTCATGGACTGAGACAATCAAACTTTAGGACTTTTGACCCTCAGCTCCCCTAAAAACCCTCCTTTCTCTGGAAAGAATGTGGCCCACTCGCTCCCTGCCCCCCTCCCCATCCCCTGTGACTGTGAGAAGGCACTGCCTCTTAAACAATCTGCGCTGGAATTTCATTTCCACATGTGCGCTCCTCACGCTCCACCGTGCACGCCGAAGTCATCCACACGCACTCTAGTCTCATAGTGAGTATTAATAACTTTATTTTAAAGGGAAGACTTTTCAGAAGTGTATTCATGGAAAACTTGGTTACATTGTCCATCTGTAGTGGTTTACGCCTCCCACTTTTTGTACAATCATTAGAAATGGACTGAATTTGCAGAAAGTAAAAATGTCTTCTGTCCAACTATGCACTCCCCAACACCAGCATAAGTATTTACCTTTGGCGTGACAACATTCTGGAGGATTCTTGTAAAGGCAGAAGGGTCACATGACCTGAGCGGTGTCGGTGCATGTGTCTATGGGAATGTCGTCCAGGAGGTCTGACTCGGTTCCTGCATTTAGGTTCAACTCTTTCAGGGATTCGTTGACGCTTTCCTCCCTTTGCTTCGTATCTCCAGCAGCCTCCACTTCTGCTGGCTTTTCAGCCGGTTCTGGTTCCTCTTCAGGTGTTTCCGGATCCAACGAAGAACTCTCAAGGGCTGCTGCTGCGTCGTCCCCAGCTCCCTCGCTCAACAGGACCTCTGTGGGAGTCTGGTAAGGCTGCGGGGTGCCATCAGGCGTACTCATCTCAACTGAAGGGGATGAAGACATGGATGATAGGTCATTCTCTCCGTCTACGGCCGGTGTCGGCTCTGGCGCGGGCTCAACCGCACACGCCTCCAGATTGGGTTTGGGATCAGCTTCTGGGGCGGTTTCAAGCTTGGACACGCACTGTTCACCGGGCAGACATGACACCTTTGCTACTTCCTCCCCGACCACCACGTCCAGCTTCTCCGCTGGCACCGTCTTCTGATCCGGTGTGCCATCAGGAGCCACCGTTTGGTCCTTGGTCGGTTTCTGCTCTGGGCTAGCAGCACTGCCGACTGGAGACTCTCGCTTCCGGATTAACTTGTTTCCCATGATGCACCTGGGGAGAGGAGAACAAACAAGGAAAGGGTGATTCAGGGCATCTTCAGACCAATCAGTCCAAATACAGCAACTTGCCATGTTTCCACTGCACAGTACCTACTCGGCTCCATAAGACTATCCATTTTTGGCATTTTTACATCGTCAAAACCAGCTTACCCATTTATCTTTTATATTAATTTGCCTGTGCCATAGGTCCACAATCTCCACCTTTTTGTCACTGCCCTCAGTTTCCTCTTGGATAAAATGAGTTTTAGCCACATTGTAAATAACCATACTTGCCAACCCTCCCAGATTTTCCGGGAGACTCCTGAAATTCAGCGCCTCTCCCGAAAACCTCCCGGGACAAATTTTCTCCCGAAAATCTCCCGAAATTCATGCGGACCTGAGTGACGTGTCGACAGCCTGTTTTCACGTCCGCTTTCCCACAATATAAACAGCGTGCCTGCCCAATCACGTTCTAACTGTAGAATGATCGAGGGCGAGTTCTTGGTTTCTTATGTGGGTTTATTGTTAGGCAGTTTCATTGTTTAGTGTTGGGCAGTTTCATTAACGTCCTCCCAGCGCGGTAACAACACACAACAACAGCAGTCACGTTTTTGTCTACCGTAAAGCAGTTTGTCTGCCATAAACAGCAATATTGTGACACTCTTAAACAGGACAATACTGCCATCTACTGTACATGCACATGTGACAATAACATCAACCCTTAACTCAACAATGAGTAGATGAGTGTTATGTGTGTGTATATGTGTAAATAAATGAACATTGAAATTTTTTCTCTTATTTATAAAAATATATAATACAATTAATATATATATATATATATATATATATGTATATATATATATATATATATATATATATATATATATATATATATATAGCTAGAATTCACTGAAAGTCAAGTATTTCTTATATATAAATATATATGAAATTCTTGACTTGGTGAATTCTAGCTGTAAATATACTCCTCCCCTCTTAACCACGCCCCCCCCCCCTCCCGAAATCGGAGGTCTCAAGGTTGGCAAGTATGTAAATAACACTGTAAAAAAAAAGAAATTCACAGAAAATTACTGGCTAATAATTGCATTACCTTTACAGTAGGGCTGGGCGATATATCGATATGCGCGATATATCGCGGGTTGGTCTCTGTGCGATATAGAAAATGACTATATCGTGATATTCGAGTATGCGTTCTCACGCAGTTGCTTTTAGCTGCTGGCATTACACTACAGGCTCTCCTTGCTCTTTCCTGTGTCTCCTTCTCACAGACAGCAAGCGCAGCTTCCACACACGTCACATACTTTGTCATACGTATACGTCCTGCAGAGAGGTAGCAGCATGGCTATCGTTAGCTGTGATGCTCGCGGTAATACGAGCGAAAGAAGGTGCGAATCTGGTAACAAATGAAGGAATAATTAATTCCCCCCAAAAACAGCAGGGGGTCCATCGTCTGGCGGTGGTTTGGCTTCAAGTGGGAATATGTCGAACAGACAACCGTAATTTGTCAAGTGTGGGGCAAAAGCGTTGCTATAAAAAGTAGCATTACTGCTAATATGTAGCATCATTTGAAAAGCCACCTGCTAGAGCAGTGTTTTTCAACCTTTTTTGAGCCAAGGCACATTTTTTGTGTTGAAAAAATCCAGAGGCACACCACCAGCAGAAATCATTGAAAAACGGAACTCAGTTTGTCGCAATTTTTGGATATGACTTTAAAGCATAACCAAGCATGCATCACTATAGTTCTTGTCTCAAAGTAAGTGTACTGTCACCGCCTGTCACATCACACCCTGACTTATTTTTAGTTTTTTGCTGTTTTCCTGTGTGTAGTGTTTTAGTTCTTGTCTTGCGCTCCTATTTTGGTGGCTTTTTCCCTTTTTTTGGTATTTTCCTGTAGCAGTTTCATGTCTTCCTTTGAGCGATATTTTCCCGCATCTACTTTGTTTCAGCAATCAAGAATATTTCAGTTGTTTTCATCCTTCTTTGTGGGGACATTGTTGATTGTCATGTCATGGACGCCGTCTTTGCTCTACAGTAAGTCTTTGCTGTCGTCCAGCAGTCTGTTTTTGTTTACTTTGCAGCCAGTTTAGTTTTAGTTTCGTTCTGCATAGCCTTCCCTAGGCTTCAATGCCTTTTCTTAGGGGCACTCACCTTTTGTTTATTTTTGGTTTAAGCATTAGTTACCTTTTTACCTGCTTTCTGCCTCCCGCTGTTTCCGACATCTACAAAGCAATTAGCTACTGGCTGCCACCTACTGATATGGAAGAGTATTACACGGTTACTCTGCCGAGCTCTAGACAGCATCGACACTCAACAACAACACATCATTTGCAGACTATAATTACTGGTTTGCAAAAAATAGTTTTAACCCAAATAGGTGAAAATAGATAATCTCGCACGGCACACCAGACGGTATCTCACGGCACACTAGTGTGCCACGGCACAATGGTTGAAAAACACTGTGCTAGAGAATGAACAGTGCTTACTCCGCACGTCAACATGTCCGTTCGGTGCCACACGCCCACACCATCAAAATGTCGAGGCAAACATTTCCAGATCAACACCGTATGGATAAAAGTGATTTTTTTAGTTGTAAAATTCCTTCTCTGCATGAAAGTTTAATATATTAATGCAGTATGAAGAAGAATGTTTTAATGTAGATACATAGAATCATCATACTGCTGTGATTATATGCATCAAGTGTTCATTCAAGGCTAAGGCAAAATATCGAGATATATATCGTGTATCGCAATATGGCCTTAAAATATCGCGATATTAAAAAAAGGCCATATCGCCCAGCGATACTGTGAAATGTCTTTACAGTCATTTATTGTGACTGCAGAGCTGTGACTTTACAGTTTATTACAATAAAGCCTAACTTCACAATTGTAATTGTAGAGTTTGTTACAACTATACAACTATAACTTAACTAACTTCACAGCTGTGATTATTACAGTTGATTACAATAAAGTTGCAACTATATGATGTAACTTCACAGTTGTGATTGTTTACAGTTAATTACAATAAAGTTGCAACAAAATGATGTAACTCCACAGTTAGGACTTGACAGTCAATTAGTAACATTGCAACTATATGTTGTAAATTGAGTTGTGATGTTAGGTAATTGCAATAAAGTTGCAACTATATGATGTAACTTCACAGTTGTGATTTTTTACAGTTAATTACAATATAGTTGCAACAAAATGATGTAACTCCACAGTTAGGACTTGACAGTCAATTAGTAACATTGCAACTATATGTTGTAAATTGAGTTGTGATGTTAGGTAATTGCAATAAAGTTGCAACTATATGATGTAACTTTACAGTTCAATGATAACACAGTTACAACTGAAACCTGACATTTGTGATTTTACAGGCAATTACAATGAAGTTACAGCTGTATGCTGCAATTTTACAGATCATGATAATAAAGTTACAACTGTAACTTCAGTTGTGATTTTACAGTTAAATAAAGTTGCAATTGTACCCAGCAGGCGCAAGACATTAAAACAACGTTGAGAACTTGTTGAATTAGGTCCTGACGTTGAGCCACTCAAATCTAACGTTGGAACAACATGCTTTTTGGACAATGTTTAATCAATGTTGGCTTCTCACATTGATTTGCCCATTCGAATTCTTGTCATTTTCCAACCAATATTCTACAACACAAATACAACGTTGAAACAACATGCTTTTTTAATGACATTTATTCAATGTCAGGTTGTGTGACGTTGATTTGACCATTGAAATTTGGTCACTTCCCGACCAACAACGTGGATCCAACGTTAGACATCAACGTTGTCTCAATTTACAAACAACTATTTTGCAACGTTGTTTAGAAGAAGTCAGTTTTAAAAACCATATACAGTATGTATAATCAACTTTGTATCAATGTCTTGTGCCTGCTGGGTATGCTGTAACTTCCCAGTTGTGATTTTACAGTTAATGATAGTAAAGTTACAACTGTAATTTCAGTTGTGATTTTACAGTTAATTGCAATCAAGTTAGAGCTACAGTACAGGCCAAAAGTTTGGACACATCTTCTCATTCAATGTGTTTTCTTTATTTTCATGACTATTTACCAGAGGTGTGGACTCGAGTCACATGACTTGGACTCGAGTCAGACTCGAGTCATGAATTTGATGACTTTAGACTCGACTTGACAAAATGTAAAAAGACTTGCAACTCGACTTAGACTTTAACATCAATGACTTGTGACTTCACTTGGACTTGAGCCTTTTGAATTGACATGACTTGACATGACTTGCTACTTTCCCCAAAACCCAAAGATGAAAAAGTTATTCGGGAGCGCTCCGTATTTTTCATTGTGTACTTGTCTATCAGCGTTGCGTGTGTCAGCTGGTGTGCTCTCAGTACAACAGCCAATCAAATTAGATCTACTTTGTTTTCATCACACAGCATTCATCCAATCAAATTGCAGGACAACCAACGAAGAAGACATGTCCAAACCACACGCCAGTGAACAAAAAATGATACCTAAAATAATTTCGTTTGGGTATAAAAATTACGAGGTGGTCAACACAAAACGGTTTGCAGTATGCAACACATGCGGTTCCAAAATTACTGATGGAGAGGCAACAACTTCCAACTTCGTCCGGCATTTGAAGTTGCACAAAGAAGGGTAAGTTTTGAATGTAAGATAACGTTTATTGGCTAAGTAACGTGACTTTTATTTGCTGTGTAGTTAAATCAGTGAGGCTGTAAACTCACTGCTAACGTTATAGCAAACACGGGAATCTGTTGCAGTTCACTACCTTATTCATACTTTTTGTTCAGTGATTTTTTTTAAGCAGGGTTACGTTAGTCAATATATCACACGTAACGTTAGACGGCGGTCAGCAGCACCGCGTATTTTAGCCACCTAAAAAAAGACAAAAATAGTAAAATAAAGGTCAGTTAAAATGTATACTATATTATGAATATGTGTACCGTTTTAGCTAGCTTTCTGACATACTGTTGGTTGTTTACCTCAGTGGTCCCCAACCACCGGGCCGCGGCCCGGTACTGGTCCGTGGATCGATTGGTATCGGGCCGCACAAGAAATAATTTTTTCTTTTTTTCTTTTTTTAATTAAATCAACATAAAAAACACAAGATACACTTACAAGTAGTGCACCAACCCAAAACAACTCTCTCCCCCCTTTTGTTCTGGGCATTGAACATGAAGACTCTTCCTTCACTGTTCCGAGTGGCCATGAGAGTCTTGGCAGTGCCTGCCTCCAGTGCTCCAGTGGAGCGAGTTTTCAGCCATGGTGGCATCATACTACGCCCCCATCGTGCACAAATGACTGACAGACTCTTGGCTAATTTGGTCTTTTGCAAATGCAATGCAGCATAGGGCCCTGACATATAAAAAGTACAACTTTTTTGTTATGTTCACGTATATGTCATGTTTTTTCAATGTTAACACTTTTGTACAAATAAGTACATTTGCACTTTATTTTTCAATGTGTTTGTTCTGTAAAGGAATGAGTTAATGTTTAAAATGACTGGTTAATAGTGCTATTATAAAGTGCAATGTCAGCACAATTTTCTTTCCTGCAATTTAAAATGCACTTGTTTTAATAAATAAATACAGCGTTTGAAAAGCATACACAATCTGTGTTAATATATTAGTCTGTGGTTAAAAGGACTTGAAAGGACTCGAAACTCAAAATGCAGGACTTAGGACTTGACTTGAGACGTTCCAGTCTTGACTTTGGACTTGACTCGGGGCTTGCCTGTCTTGACTCGGGACTTGACTCGGACTTGAGGGCAAAGACTTGAGACTTACTTGTGACTTGCAAAACAATGACTTGGTCCCACCTCTGATATTTACATTGTAGATTGTCACTGAAGGCATCAAAACTATGAATGAACACATGTGGAGTTATGTACTTAACAAAAAAAGTTTAAATAACCGAAAGCATGTTTTATATTCTAGTTTCTTCAAAGTAGCCACCCTTTGCTCTGATTACTGCTTTGTACACTCTTGGCATTCTCTCGATGAGCTTCACGCACACCTGTGAAGTGAAAACCATTTCAGGTAACTATCTCTTGGAGGTCACCAAGAGAATGCCAAGAGTGTGCCAAGCAGTAATCAGAGCAAAGGGTGGCTATTTTGAAGAAACTAGAATATAAAACACCCATCCATCCATTTCCTACCCCAAAAGGGACATGCGGTAGAAAATGGACGGGTCTGAAAAGCACGGCGGCTTCCGACGACCCCCGGCCAGAGGTCCAGGGCACAGATAGCAGGCCCATCCAAATTTTCTAGTTCACTTTTTACTGGCCTCACCAAGAGAAACTGTCTTTCCAAAACTGCAGCTCGGCTTTGAACCATAACTAAGTGGAGCGTGGCGCGTCTCAATTGCTCTGCAATTACTTCCTGAAACATCTCTATTTTATTTTTAACAACATTGGACGCCATGAGCATTAATTGGTAGGTTGTCAGCCACAACTAATAATCATTTCCATTCAGAAGTGAAAAACAAATGTGAAGAAAGGAAATGGGCGGAGGAGGCGTTCCAAATACCTTTCAAACACATTGCAAAGCTTCACTTTTAAACATTAAATTCATATTGTTAGATATTATCATGCATCATCACCTACAGGAGTTCTTGTCCAAACATAATAGTTTATAAATAATAATAGTATCTAATAAATAAGTCATCAAATGCATACATACCCTTGCAAGAAGTATTTCCAAAGCTCTGAATGATGTCTCTACACAATTAATAACCACACCTTTTGCTTGGCGTGCCGTATCTTTGCATGCATCCCTCCTCTACAGCTCAACAAAATATGTATCATAACAAAACATGTTATCAGTAATTGATGAAAGACATTACAAGTGCGTTCATAATAAGACAAACGAACAAAGAGCTTTGTTCGCACGGCCCCGCCCCTTCTTCAAACTTCAAAAAAAATATAAGTTTGTTCACTTCATATCAATTAAAAAAAAAAAAGCCCTGCAACGTGGTGACATGACGTCATGTGACATAAAGGGACGACAGTCGGCGACGTGTGTGACCCACCTTGATGGACGCTGGAGATGAAGGCACGAACTCTGTGTCGCGCGCGTCCGTCCCCGAAAAGAAAAGCGCACCCTCCTCGGTGGCGCGCCTGGCTCATTGCTGCAGACGCGCGCGCTCCCGAGGACTAAAGTCCTGTTGGATCTGCTTCAGTATTTGCCCAAGTTGAAAGATTTTCTTGTAAATATTTGTTTTTGATATTATCTTAAGTCAGTAGGCTGTTATTGAAGTTAATCGAGCAGAAAGTAAACACCGATCAGCTGACTTTTTTTTTTAAGCGACCGAGTGCTGCGTTCAAGGCAGCTCGGTCTTTGCATGTTCACAAATACTCCCGAAACACGTCTCTGCTGTGTATCATTTTTCTTGGTTTTATATGGAAGTAGAATTGTCTCACATCAACTTATATTTATCAATATGATATCAATACAATTCATATATTAATAAATACACAAATACAAATGTGGTATACATATAAATAAATAATTTGTCGGGTCGCGGGGGCAGCAGCCTAAGCAGGGAAGCCCAGACTTCCCTCTCCCCAGCCACTTCGTCCAGCTCTTCCCGGGGGATCCCGAGGCGTTCCCAGGCCAGCCGGGAGACATAGTCTTCCCAACGTGTCCTGGGTCTTCCCCGTGGCCTCCTACCGGTCGGGCGTGCCCTAAACACCTCCCTAGGGTGGCGTTCGGGTGGCATCCTGACCAGGCTGACCAGGCTCACCTGCACTGGCTTCCTGTGCACTTAAGATGTGACTTTAAGGTTTTACTACTTACGTATAAAATACTACACGGTCTAGCTCCGTCCTATCTTGTCGATTGCATTGTACCATATGTCCCGGCAAGAAATCTGCGTTCAAAGAACTCCGGCTTATTAGTGATTCCCAGAGCCCAAAAAAAGTCTGCGGGCTATAGAGCGTTTTCTATTGGGGCTCCAGTACTATGGAATGCCCTCCCGGTAACAATTAGAGATGCTACCTCAGTAGAAGCATTTAAGTCCCATCTTAAAACTCATTTGTATACTCTAGCCTTTAAATAGCCCCCCTGTTAGACCAGTTGATCTGCCGTTTCTTTTCTTTTCTCCTCTGCTCCCCTTTTCCTTGAGGGGGGGGGGCACAGGTCCGGTGGCCATGGATGAAGTGCTGGCTGTCCAGAGTCGGGACCTGGGGTGGACCGCTCGCCTGTGCATCGGCTGGGAACATCTCTACGCTGCTGACCCGTCTCCGCTCGGGATGGTGTCCTGCTGGCCCCACTATGGACTGGACTCTTACTATTATGTTGGATCCACTATGGACTGGACTCTCACAATATTATGTCAGACCCACTCGACATCCATTGCTTTCGGTCTCCCCTAGAGGGGGGGGGGTTACCCACATATGCGGTCCTCTCCAAGGTTTCTCATAGTCATTCACATCGACGTCCCACTGGGGTGAGTTTTTCCTTGCCCGTATGTGGGCTTTGTACCGAGGATGTCGTTGTGGCTTGTGCAGCCCTTTGAGACACTTGTGATTTAGGGCTATATAAATAAAGATTGATGAGATGCCCGAACCATCTGGCTCCTCTCCATGTGGAGGCGCAGCGGAAGAAGATGAATGGATAAATAATTTGTATAAATAAACGCGTAATAGTAAATATATTTTTTGAGATTTGAAAATATATACAAATAAAATTTATAAATATAAAAATGTGACGTACAAATAAATCAAGAATTTGTATAAATAAATGTGTATTTGTAAATACATTTTTGAGATTTGAATATAAATATGCTTGAATTTGCATATGTAGAACGATTTTTTGCTTTTGTGTCGATGAGACATTCCTCCCACAAACCAGATGCACAAATAAATGGGACCTACACACTCCCCTGAACAACCAGCAGAGGGCACTGCAGCCAGAGCGGTCTGGGTCACAGACATGGTCAGACACTGGCGAGCCAATCAGAGGCACACTTGGGAGGGTCATATAGTGGATTAAATGGATGGGTAAGTAATAACTAGTATTGATAACTTTTTCAGGTGTGTTGTGTGTAGTAGTGCCATGGTTGTATCTACTAGATAGTTTAGTCAGTCACTCAGCTTTTACAGGTGTTGATGTGACGACGACGTCTGGCAACATCCAAAATATCTAACGAAGTAAAAGTGGAAGTAAGAGAAAAAAAAAAGATCTTCCAGTAATGTACAGATACAGCATTTCAGTACTACTACTACTAGTGAAGTAGGCATTAATAGCCTTGACCTTAGCGCTACTTCGTTAGCTGCTAGCTGGCTAACGTTGCCAGACGTCGTCGTCACATCAACACCATTGAGACTGGAGAGATGCTGCTGTATGTCACCAACTCAAAATTAAACATGTTTAAACGAAACATAAATGAATAAGAACACCACCAGCAGCAAGAATAGTGGTTTGAAGGAATAGATAGAATTGATGAACTTAATTTCATATGTATCTGGTTAGTTAAGTGTTGTGGAGGGGAGCGTGGCCTGCGGACCTGCAGCGAAGCTGGGTGTGCCAGGACCGGCTTTGAGATCAGCGACATGTGCGTAGATGGTCCACCTGGGCCTGGGTATCTAACCACCTGTCGCTGATCTCGAAGCCGGTCCTGGCACACCCCGCTTCGCTGCAGGTCCGCGGGCCACGCCCCCCCTCCACAAGTGTGTTCTCATTATTTGTGTTTTTTGTTTCATTTGGGCCAGGGGTGCCCCACACCTTTTCTGCAGACGAGCTACTTTTCAATTGACCAAGTGGAGGGGATCTACTTCATTCATACAGGTAAAAGCCAGTAAATTAGAATATTTTGAAAAACTTGATTTATTTCAGTAATTGCATTCAAAAGGTGTAACTTGTACATTATATTTATTCATTGCACACAGACTGATGCATTCAAATGTTTATTTCATTTAATTTTGATGATTTGAAGTGGCAACAAATGAAAATCCAAAATTCCGTGTGTCACAAAATTAGAATATTACTTAAGGCTAATACAAAAAAGGGATTTTTAGAAATGTTGGCCAACTGAAAAGTATGAAAATGAAAAATATGAGCATGTACAATACTCAATACTTGGTTGGAGCTCCTTTTGCCTCAATTACTGCGTTAATGCGGCGTGGCATGGAGTCGATGAGTTTCTGGCACTGCTCAGGTGTTATGAGAGCCCAGGTTGCTCTGATAGTGGCCTTCAACTCTTCTGCGTTTTTGGGTCTGGCATTCTGCATCTTCCTTTTCACAATACCCCACAGATTTTCTATGGGGCTAAGGTCAGGGGAGTTGGCGGGCCAATTTAGAACAGAAATACCATGGTCCGTAAACCAGGCACGGGTAGATTTTGCGCTGTGTGCAGGCGCCAAGTCCTGTTGGAACTTGAAATCTCCATCTCCATAGAGCAGGTCAGCAGCAGGAAGCATGAAGTGCTCTAAAACTTGCTGGTAGACGGCTGCGTTGACCCTGGATCTCAGGAAACAGAGTGGACCGACACCAGCAGATGACATGGCACCCCAAACCATCACCCAACCATGCAAATTTTGCATTTCCTTTGGAAATCGAGGTCCCAGAGTCTGGAGGAAGACAGGAGAGGCACAGGATCCACGTTGCCTGAAGTCTAGTATAAAGTTTCCACCATCAGTGATGGTTTGGGGTGCCATGTCATCTGCTGGTGTCGGTCCACTCTGTTTCCTGAGATCCAGGGTCAACGCAGCCGTCTACCAGCAAGTTTTAGAGCACTTCATGCTTCCTGCTGCTGACCTGCTCTATGGAGATGGAGATTTCAAGTTCCAACAGGACTTGGCGCCTGCACACAGCGCAAAATCTACCCATGCCTGGTTTACGGACCATGGTATTTCTGTTCTAAATTGGCCCGCCAACTCCCCTGACCTTAGCCCCATAGAAAATCTGTGGGGTATTGTGAAAAGGAAGATGCAGAATGCCAGACCCAAAAACGCAGAAGAGTTGAAGGCCACTATCAGAGCAACCTGGGCTCTCATAACACCTGAGCAGTGCCAGAAACTCATCGACTCCATGCCACGCCGCATTAACGCAGTAATTGAGGCAAAAGGAGCTCCAACCAAGTATTGAGTATTGTACATGCTCATATTTTTCATTTTCATACTTTTCAGTTGGCCAACATTTCTAAAAATCCCTTTTTTGTATTAGCCTTAAGTAATATTCTAATTTTGTGACAGACGGAATTTTGGATTTTCATTTGTTGCCACTTCAAATCATCAAAATTAAATGAAATAAACATTTGAATGCATCAGTCTGTGTGCAATGAATAAATATAATGTACAAGTTACACCTTTTGAATGCAATTACTGAAATAAATCAAGTTTTTCAAAATATTCTAATTTACTGGCTTTTACCTGTATATATCATTTATATTTATTTATTTATGAAAAACGTTTTTGTTAACAAGTTAAAGGTGTTTAATGATAATACAAGCATGTTTAACACACATAGATTCCTTTCTTTCATGAAGACAAGAATATAAGTTGGTGTATTACCTGATTCTGATGACTTGCATTGATTGGAATCAGACAGTAGTGCTGATAATGTCCACATTTTCAAATGGAGAAAAAAAGTCCTCCTGTCTGTCCAATACTACATGAAAGTGGTTGGTTTTTGCCATCTTATTTGTCCAGCTTCCATACTCATTTTTATACACTTTACGATAAATACATTGGCGGCAAACCCAGTAACTTGATTGATTGTGCTTTGATTGATTGAAACGTTTATTAGTAGATTGCACAGTACAGTACATATTCCGTACAATTGACCACTAAATGGTAACACCCGAATACGTTTTTCAACTTGTTTAAGTCGGGGTCCACATTAATCAATTCATGGTGCACGCCAGCTTACTGAGACTCATATGTTGTTAGCGCAGGCAGGATGAAGCAGAGCTTTTATTGTGAAGACAGGAACTGTGCGGACGGTCTTTAAAGTTTTCCTGTCGGTCATTTTTTCTTAATAATGAGCTGGCAGCAGCCAGCGTCATCTCACAAGACCCCTCGAATGCCCTGAATGTCAATCAAGTGATGAAAGTGACGTCATACTGAAGATTGATGATCTCTATTTTTCAGGTCTATTTTTTTCATGCCTAGCTGACGATTGACTGACACCGGCAGTTCTTTATTAACGTAATGGGCACCCCTGATATAGGCACATTAGGGCAAATGTTTTTTTTTTAAAAACTGGAATGGGAAGAACAAATTGTTAGTTGCTCTCTTTTGATAAATTAACCACATTTTTGTTTGAATTTGACATTTTTTTGGACTTGTTTTTTTCCCATCCGCGTACACCAGCAGTGGTAGCAGTGGCCCTTGGATTTTCTTTCAGTGAAAAGTGTGAGTTGAAAACCTTTTTCATTTTTTGACAAAAATGATTTAAAACAGATGCAAAGGTTGTTCTATTCCAATAAAGTCATTAAAGGCCTACTGAAACCCACTACTACCGACCACGCAGTCTGATAGTTTATATATCAATGATGAAATCTTAACATTGCAACACATGCCAATACGGTCGGGTTAGCTTACTAAAGTGCAATTTTAAATTTCGCGCAAAATATCCTGCTGAAAACGTCTCGGTATGATGTCGTCACGGATTGTGGAGGACATTTTGGGACAGCATGGTGGCCAGCTATTAAGTCGTCTGTTTTCATCGCAAAATTCCACAGTATTCTGGACATCTGTGTTGGTGAATCTTTTGCAATTTGTTCAATGAACAATGGAGACAGCAAAGAAGAAAGCTGTAGGTGGGAAGCGGTGTATTGCGGCCGACTGCAGCAACACAAACACAGCCGGTGTTTCATTGTTTACATTCCCGAAAGATGACAGTAAAGCTTTACCATTGGCCTGTGGAGAACTGGGACAACAGAGACTCTTACCAGGAGGACTTTAAGTTGGATACGCAGACACGGTACCGTGAGTACGCATGCAGCTGCGGCTTCTAAACATTTGATCGCTTGCCCATACGTGCGTGCCGCTATGTGCATGTCACGTACGTAACTCTGGGGACTTTGGGGAAATATATGTGCTGTATGAACTTTGGGGAGGTGAACGGTACTTTGGGCTGTGGGATTGAGTGTGTTGTGCAGGTGTTTGAGTTGTATTGGCGGGTTATATGGACGGGAGGGGGGAGGTGTTTGTTATGCGGGATTCATTTGTGGCATATTAAATATAAGCCTGGTTGTGTTGTGGCTAATAGAGTGTATATACAGTGGGGCAAAAAAGTATTTAGTCAGCCACCGATTGTGCAAGTTCTCCCACTTAACATGATGACAGAGGTCTGTAATTTTCATCATAGGTACACTTCAACTGTGAGAGACAGAATGTGAAAAAAAATCCAGGAATTCACATTGTAGGAATTTTAAAGAATTTATTTGTAAAATATGGTGGAAAATAAGTATTTGGTCAATAACAAAAATTCAACTCAATGCTTTGTAATATAACCTTTGTTGGCAATAACAGAGGTCAAACGATTACTATAGGTCTTTACCAGGTTTGCACACACAGTAGCTGGTATTTTGGCCCATTCCTCCATGCAGATCTTCTCGAGAGCAGTGATGTTTTGGGGCTGTCGCCGAGCAACACAGACTTTCAACTCCCTTCACAGATTTTCTATGGGGTTGAGGTCTGGAGACTACAGGACTTTCAAATGCTTCTTACGGAGCCATTCCTTCGTTGCCCGGGCGGTGTGTTTGGGATCATTGTCATGCTGGAAGACCCAGCCACGTTTCATCTTCAAAGCTCTCACTGATGGAAGGAGGTTTTGGCTCAAAATTTCACGATACATGGCCCCATTTATTCTTTCCTTAACACGGATCAGTCGACCTGTCCCCTTAGCAGAGAAACAGCCCCAAAGCATGATGTTTCCACCCCCATGCTTCACAGTAGGTATGGTGTTCTTGGGATGCAACTCAGTATTCTTCTTCCTCCAAACACGACGAGTTGAGTTTATACCAAAAAGTTCTATTTTGGTTTCATCTGACCACATGACATTCTCCCAATCCTCTGCTGTATCATCCATGTGCTCTTTGGCAAACTTCAGACGGGCCTGGACATGCACTGGCTTAAGCAGGGGGACACGTCTGGCACTGCAGGATTTGATTCCCTGTCGGCGTAGTGTGTTACTGATGGTAACCTTTGTTACTTTGGTCCCAGCTCTCTGCAGGTCATTCACCAGGTCTCCCCGTGTGGTTCTGGGATTTTTGCTCACCGTTCTCATGATCATTTTGACCCCACGGGATGAGATCTTGCGTGGAGCCCCAGATCAAGGGAGATTATCAGTGGTCTTGTATGTCTTCCATTTTCTGATAATTGCTCCCACAGTTGATTTTTTCACACCAAGCTGCTTGCCTATTGTAGATTCACTCTTCACAGTCTGGTGCAGGTCTACAATTATTTTCCTGGTGTCCTTCGACAGCTCTTTGGTCTTGGCCATAGTGGAGTTTGGAGTCTGACTGTTTGAGGCTGTGGACAGGTGTCTTTTATACAGATAACAAGTTCAAACAGGAGCCATTAATACAGGTAACAAGTGGAGGACAGAAGAGCTTCTTAAAGAAGAAGTTACAGGTCTGTGAGAGCCAGAGATCTTCCTTGTTTGAAGTGACCAAATACTTATTTTCCACCATAATTTACAAATAAATTCTTTAAAATTCCTACAATGTGAATTCCACATTCTGTCTCTCACAGTTGAAGTGTACCTACGATGAAAATTACAGACCTCTGTCATCATTTTAAGTGGGAGAACTTGCACAATCGGTGGCTGACTAAATACTTTTTTGCCCCACTGTATATGTCTTGTGTTTATTTACTGTTTTACTCATTCCCAGCTGAATATCAGGTCCCAACCGCCTCTCACAGCATCTTCCCTATCTGAATCGCTCCCACTGCCCTCTAGTCCTTCACTCTCACTTTCCTCATCCACGAATCTTTCATCCTCGCTCAAATTAATGGGGAAATCATCGCTTTCTCGCTCCGAATCGCTCTCGCTGCTGGTGGCCATGATTGTAAACAATGTGCAGATGTGAGGAGCTCCACAACCTGTGACGTCACGCTACTCGTCTGCTACTTCCGGTACAGGCAAGGCTTTTTTTATCAGCGACCAAAAGTTGCGAACTTTATCGTCGATGTTCTCTACTAAATCCTTTCAGCAAAAATATGGCAATATCGTGAAATGATCAAGTATGACACATAGAATGGACCTGCTATCCCCGTTTAAATAAGAAAATCGCATTTCAGTAGGCCCTTAATGTTTTCAATCATACTGCGTTTGTAGCATAACGTCATTTTCCTGTGCACATGTGTATTATGTAGGGCGTATTTTGCTTAGTCGGGATAATGTTGGAAAGTTACCAGCCTCTAACTGCGTAACCGCTGCAAACAGGCATTTATGGCCATGATGTTTCCCAGTTTGTGTATGTATGTGGGCTGCATGTTGATGCTTGTAAGAAAACAATACATACTCTGCTGTAAAATCATGACTATTGTGTCTGAGTCCATTATCTACTGAAAAATATTTCTCGCACAAGACGCATGGCATCGTCCTTGTCTTGGCTGTTGGTTAAATGTTCCTTTTCTGTCTGCAGGCCGTCCTTCCTGAGACAAGCGACTGCTGCTGGTGACACCAGATCCTCACAATCCGCCTTCTGCTCCTGGTTATCGGTGGCATACGGCAATGTGTCCATCTCGCTTATGTCCAAGTCCGTCTCCGACACGTAGGACACATTCTCACACGCCTCCTCTATTGCTTCTGTGGCCGGCTTCACTCTTTTTAACGAAGAAGCCGTTTTCCTGTACCTCTTACCAGCTGCATCCTCCATTTTACTTTCAACCTGTGTGGCAAGGCCAGGTGAGCATTATTCACAAACAAGCGGTAGAAAATGAATGAATTATTATGATATACTTTTTATTTTTGAGGTTGTGTGTGCATCATACTGAGAGGTGCAGTAAGGAACTGGCAAACCACAAGCACCATAATGTCCACATTGTTTAATGTCTTTATCGCTTTATAAAGGCAGCATTTTTGTTACATTTAATTTGCATATAGGGTAACATGTTTCAGCCCAATATGATTACATTTCTATTTTCATTCATAAAAAACCTTGTATCTAATACATTTACTGTCTTGACAAAATAGACATACTTTAGTGGTGTCCAAACATTTTTTCACTGAGCAAGCAGGGGCCATTGATATTTTTAATTTTCAAAACCCATACAATATATAGATTTTTTTTTTAAACCTTTAGGAGTCCCCTAAAGTTTGGTCCTGGGGGCCGGAATGTTCTCAGTCATAAAAATGTTAAAAATAAGTCATATTGATTATTTAAAAAATTTTTCTCTACATTAACTGCAGGTCTATCTGTTGATATAAAAAGACAAAAAAGGCAACATTTTCCTCCCTCAAAAATGTCCAAGTGGAATATTTGATAATAAATAAGTCAATAATTTATAACAATATTGATTTTGATTCATTATCATTTTTCAAGTAATAACAGCTGCATGGCAGCTCTGTCTTATAAGTCAACATTGCAACTTTTTCTCGTTACATTTCGCCAGAGGTGGGACCAAGTCATTGTTTTGCAAGTCACAAGTAAGTCTCAAGTCTTTGCCCTCAAGTCCGAGTCAAGTCCCGAGTCAAGACAGGCAAGCCCCGAGTCAAGTCCAAAGTCAAGACTGGAAAGTCTCAAGTCAAGTCCTAAGTCCTGCATTTTGAGTTTCGAGTCCTTTCAAGTCCTTTTAACCACAGACTAATATATTAACACAGATTGTGTATGCTTTTCAAACGCTGTATTTATTTATTAAAACAAGTGCATTTTAAATTGCAGGAAAGAAAATTGTGCTGACATTGCACTTTATAATAGCACTATTAACCAGTCATTTTAAACATTAACTCATTCCTTTACAGAACAAACACATTGAAAAATTAAGTGCAAATGTACTTATTTGTACAAAAGTGTTAACATTGAAAAAACATGACATATACGTGAACATAACAAAAAAGTTGTACTTTTTATATGTCAGGGCCCTATGCTGCATTGCATTTGCAAAAGACCAAATTAGCCAAGAGTCTGTCAGTCATTTGTGCACGATGGGGGCGTAGTATGATGCCACCATGGCTGAAAACTCGCTCCACTGGAGCACTGGAGGCAGGCACTGCCAAGACTCTCATGGCCACTCGGAACAGTGAAGGAAGAGTCTTCATGTTCAATGCCCAGAACAAAAGGGGGGAGAGAGTTGTTTTGGGTTGGTGCACTACTTGTAAGTGTATCTTGTGTTTTTTATGTTGATTTAATTAAAAAAAGAAAAAAAGAAAAAATTATTTCTTGTGCGGCCCGATACCAATCGATCCACGGACCAGTACCGGGCCGCGGCCCGGTGGTTGGGGACCACTGAGGTAAACAACCAACAGTATGTCAGAAAGCTAGCTAAAACGGTACACATATTCATAATATAGTATACATTTTAACTGACCTTTATTTTACTATTTTTGTCTTTTTTTAGGTGGCTAAAATACGCGGTGCTGCTGACCGCCGTCTAACGTTACGTGTGATATATTGACTAACGTAACCCTGCTTAAAAAAAATCACTGAACAAAAAGTATGAATAAGGTAGTGAACTGCAACAGATTCCCGTGTTTGCAATAACGTTAGCAGTGAGTTTACAGCCTCACTGATTTAACTACACAGCAAATAAAAGTCACGTTACTTAGCCAATAAACGTTATCTTACATTCAAAACTTACCCTTCTTTGTGCAACTTCAAATGCCGGACGAAGTTGGAAGTTGTTGCCTCTCCATCAGTCATTTTCGAACCGCATGTGTTGCATACTGCAAACCGTTTTGTGTTGACCACCTCGTAATTTTTATACCCAAACAAAATTATTTTAGGTATCATTTTTTGTTCACTGGCGTGTGGTTTGGACATGTCTTCTTCGTTGGTTGTCCTGCAATTTGATTGGATGAATGCTGTGTGATGAAAACAAAGTAGATCTAATTTGATTGGCTGTTGTACTGAGAGCACACCAGCTGACACACGCAACGCTGATAGACAAGTACACAATGAAAAATACGGAGCGCTCCCGAATAACTTTTTCATCTTTGGGTTTTGGGGAAAGTAGCAAGTCATGTCAAGTCATGTCAATTCAAAAGGCTCAAGTCCAAGTGAAGTCACAAGTCATTGATGTTAAAGTCTAAGTCGAGTTGCAAGTCTTTTTACATTTTGTCAAGTCGAGTCTAAAGTCATCAAATTCATGACTCGAGTCTGACTCGAGTCCAAGTCATGTGACTCGAGTCCACACCTCTGCATTTCACCTGTATGTCCTTTTATTAAAAAAATTGTTAATAGTATTTTTAGAATTAATATTATAAAATATTATTTTTTGGGCAACGACACTTAAAAAAATCCCACTAAAATGTTTAGGGATCCAAAAGGATCATACTCATAATAGTGTTAAACATAAATACGTTATAACATACGTTATTTTTTAATTCATTTACTTCAAACCCTTAAATTTCTAGATCATCTTTACATCTATACATTGATTATAACTTTTTATTATTTTTCACGTTTTTTTGTTCTTTTCTCATCGAGAGGAGCCAGATGAAGTGGTTCGGGCATCTGGTCGGGATGCCACCCGAACGCCTCCCTAGGGAGGTGTTCAGGGCACGTCCGACCAGTAGGAGGCCACGGGGAAGACCCAGGACACGTTGGGAAGACTATGTCTGGGAACGCCTCGGGATCCCCCGGGAGGAGCTGGACGAAGTGGCTGGGGAGAGGGAAGTCTGGGCTTCCCTGCTTAGGCTGCTGCCCCCGCGACCCGACCTCGGATAAGCGGAAGAAAATGGATGGATGGATGGAAGTTTTTTTGTTTTGTCAAAGGCAACTTTTCTTTATGGCAAACGCACACAATATGCAATATTTTCCCCCAAAAATATTTCAAAGTGAAGTAATTGGGCCTTAAATATGTGAATTATTCATAATAACATTGTTTTTGATTCATTAATATTGTTTGAGTAATGATAAGCTTTAAAGAAAAAATACAGCCTGCATGGCAGCTTTGTGTTATAAGCAGAGGTGTGGACTCGAGTCACATGACTTGGACTCGAGTCAGACTCGAGTCATGAATTTGATGACTTTAGACTCGACTTGACAAAATGTAAAAAGACTTGCAACTCGACTTAGACTTTAACATCAATGACTTGTGACTTCACTTGGACTTGAGCCTTTTGAATTGACATGACTTGACATGACTTGCTACTTTCCCCAAAACCCAAAGATGAAAAAGTTATTCGGGAGCGCTCCGTATTTTTCATTGTGTACTTGTCTATCAGCGTTGCGTGTGTCAGCTGGTGTGCTCTCAGTACAACAGCCAATCAAATTAGATCTACTTTGTTTTCATCACACAGCATTCATCCAATCAAATTGCAGGACAACCAACAAAGAAGACATGTCCAAACCACACGCCAGTGAACAAAAAAATGATACCTAAAATAATTTTGTTTGGGTATAAAAATTACGAGGTGGTCAACACAAAACGGTTTGCAGTATGCAACACATGCGGTTCGAAAATTACTGATGGAGAGGCAACAACTTCCAACTTCGTCCGGAATTTGAAGTTGCACAAAGAACGGTAAGTTTTGAATGTAAGATAACGTTTATTGGCTAAGTAACGTGACTTTTATTTGCTGTGTAGTTAAATCAGTGAGGCTGTAAACTCACTGCTAACGTTATAACGTTATTGCAAACACGGGAATCTGTTGCAGTTCACTACCTTATTCATACTTTTTGTTCAGTGATTTTTTTTAAGCAGGGTTACGTTAGTCAATATATCACACGTAACGTTAGACGGCGGTCAGCAGCACCGCGTATTTTAGCCACCTAAAAAAAGACAAAAATAGTAAAATAAAGGTCAGTTAAAATGTATACTATATTATGAATATGTGTACCGTTTTAGCTAGCTTTCTGACATACTGTTGGTTGTTTACCTCAGTGGTCCCCAACCACCGGGCCGTGGCCCGGTACTGGTCCGTGGATCGATTGGTATCGGGCCGCACAAGAATTTTTTTTTTCTTTTTCTTTTTTTAATTAAATCAACATAAAAAACACAAGATACACTTACAAGTAGTGCACCAACCCAAAACAACTCTCCCCCCCCTTTTGTTCTGGGCATTGAACATGAAGACTCTTCCTTCACTGTTCCGAGTGGCCATGAGAGTCTTGGCAGTGCCTGCCTCCAGTGCTCCAGTGGAGCGAGTTTTCAGCCATGGTGGCATCATACTACGCCCCCATCGTGCACAAATGACTGACAGACTCTTGGCTAATTTGGTCTTTTGCAAATGCAATGCAGCATAGGGCCCTGACATATAAAAAGTACAACTTTTTTGTTATGTTCACGTATATGTCATGTTTTTTCAATGTTAACACTTTTGTACAAATAAGTACATTTGCACTTTATTTTTCAATGTGTTTGTTCTGTAAAGGAATGAGTTAATGTTTAAAATGACTGGTTAATAGTGCTATTATAAAGTGCAATGTCAGCACAATTTTCTTTCCTGCAATTCAAAATGCACTTGTTTTAATAAATAAATACAGCGTTTGAAAAGCATACACAATCTGTGTTAATATATTAGTCTGTGGTTAAAAGGACTTGAAAGGACTCGAAACTCAAAATGCAGGACTTAGGACTTGACTTGAGACTTTCCAGTCTTGACTTTGGACTTGACTCGGGGCTTGCCTGTCTTGACTCGGGACTTGACTCGGACTTGAGGGCAAAGACTTGAGACTTACTTGTGACTTGCAAAACAATGACTTGGTCCCACCTCTGGTTATAAGTCAATATTGCAACCTTTTTTCGTTTCATTTCACCTGTATGCTCTTTTATTATATGTTTTCAAGTTTCTTTCATAGTATTTTCATAATGTGCAGCAGGTGGTTAATAAATTAGCTGCAGGCCATAAATGGCCAGATTTTGCCATCAGTGGTTTAACTCAATATAAACAAAGCGACAACTTCCGGCAATAAAAAGGAAGACAAGGAAAAACTACGCCACCTGCTGGCCGGACCGGAGAACCACATTCTGGTGTCCCAGACATGCGACAGCAGCTTCCACCATCTCTTTTTCGTTCATACAGTATAAAATAGCCCTGGAAAAATAATGTTCAAATTTATGTTACCAAAAATAAACAAGCGCAGAAGCAAAATAGTCGAACTCAAAGCTACCGTGCGGCTTTCTTCTTGGTGGTCATTCGGGGCTGCTTCTCTTTCAACCCCACGTCCTCTTTTGACATCCACGGCGGCAAAGCCCGGCGTTTGTCCGACATTTGGTCTCTTAAGGTGATTCCGTGGCTTTATTTGTTGTTTTTAGGGCTTCGGCTGCTGTTTTTGTGTAAAAAAAAAAAAATGGTTCCGTTTTGTCAACAATAGTCCACGTTTCTACGGCGGATATGACGGATTAAAACTAAGTCACGTGATTGGGGTTAACTGAACTTCAAAGCTTCTTAGCGCCACTCAGCGGACAAATACTGCATAGCAGAAAAATAATACATTAGTCTCTTTCATTATGGTGGTGCACAAATCAATCAATCAATCAATCAATCATCCATCCATCCATCCATCTTCTTCCGCTTATCCGAGGTCGGGTCGCGGGGGCAGCAGCCTAAGCAGGGAAGCCCAGACTTCCCTCTCCCCAGCCACTTCGTCCAGCTCTTCCTGTGGGACCCCGAGGCGTTCCCAGGCCAGCCGGGAGACATAGTCTTCCCAACGTGTCCTGGGTCTTCCCCGTGGCCTCCTACCGGTCGGACGTGCCCTAAACACCTCCTTAGGGAGGCGTTCGGGTGGCATCCTGACCAGATGCCCGAACCACCTCATCTGGCTCCTCTCGATGTGGAGGAGCAGCGGCTTTACTTTGAGCTCCCCCCGGATGGCAGAGCTTCTCACCCTATCTCTAAGGGAGAGCCCCGCCACCCGGCGGAGGAAACTCATTTCGGCCGCTTGTACCCGTGATCTTGTCCTTTCGGTCATAACCCAAAGCTCATGACCATAGGTGAGGATGGGAACGTAGATTGACCGGTAAATTGAGAGCTTTGCCTTCCGGCTCAGCTCCTTCTTCACCACAACGGATCGATACAGCGTCCGCATTACTGAAGACGCCGCACCGATCCGCCTGTCGATCTCACGATCCACTCTTCCCTCACTCGTGAACAAGATCAATCAATGTTTATTTATATAGCCCTAAATCACAAGTGTCTCAAAGGGCTGCACAAGCCACAACGACATCCTCGGTATAGCCCACATAAGGGCAAGGAAAAACTCACCCCAGTGGGACGTCGATGTGAATGACTATGAGAAACCTTGGAGAGGACCGCATATGTGGGTAACCCCCCCCCTCTAGGGAGACCGAATGCAATGGATGTCGAGTGGGTCTAACATAATATTGTGAGAGTCCAGTCCATAGTGGATCCATCATAACAGTAAGAGTCCAGTCCATAGTGGGGTCAGCAGGAAACCATCCCGAGCGGAGACGGGTCAGCAGCGCAGAGATGTTCCCAACCGATATACAGGCGAGCGGTCCACCCCGGGTCCCGACCCCGGACAGCCAGCACCCCATCCATGGCCACCGGATCTGTGTGTCTCCCCACAAGGGATAGGGGGGAGCAGAGGAGAAAAGAAAAGAAACGGCAGATCAACTGGTCTAAAAAAAGGGGGGCTATTCAAAGGCTAGAGTATACAAATGAGTTTTGAGATGGGACTTAAATGTTTCTACTGAGGTAGCATCTCTAATTGTTACCGGGAGAGCATTCCATAGTACTGGAGCCCCAATAGAAAACGCTCTACAGCCCGCAGACTTTTTTTGGGCTCTGGGAATCACTAATAAGCCGGAGTTCTTTGAACGCAGATTTCTTGCCGGGACATATGGTACAATGCAATCGACAAGATAGGACGGAGCTAGACCGTGTAGTATTTTATACGTAAGTAGTAAAACCTTAAAGTCACATCTTAAGTGCACAGGAAGCCAGTGCAGGTGAGCCAGTATAGGCGTAATATGATCAAACTTTCTTGTTCTTGTCAAAAGTCTAGCAGCCGCATTTTGTACCAACTGTAATCTTTTAATGCTAGACATAGGGAGACCCGAAAATAATACGTTACAGTAGTCGAGACGAGACGTAACGAACGCATGAATAATGATCTCAGCGTCGCTAGTGGACAAAATGGAACGAATTTTAGCGATATTACGGAGATGAAAGAAAATCAAAATTGAAGTCAAAATATTCAGCTTTCCACCAATAATTAAAATATAAATTTGTTTTGATATAGTTTGGCTAATATTATGAAAGCAGCTTAATTTCGGTTTCTCAAACTGTGATCTCTCTCTTTTTTTTTTTTTTTTTTTTTAAGCGACGACACATTCCCAAACACAATATAACCAGAGTTGGTTGTCGCTTGGTTTAATCTGGGTGTTGCAATCGCTGCGTGCGTGTTGCAATTAATACTGAGAAACTAGGAAAGTCTGATCAGCCTAAGTCACACATCTCTCACACACACGGCCCTCTGTGTCTTTTTAAAATTGACTGAAGGTTTTACTTCCACGTGCACATTATTTTGCTTTTATTAACAGTCGAGAATCCAAATTCACCAATAGCTGTTTTGTATGTGGTAATTTTTATTAGATGTTTACATTTTAATGCCCATTAATGCTATTCAAGCTGACACACTTATGAGTATATATACAGGTAAAAGCCAGTAAATTAGAATATTTTGAAAAACTTGATTTATTTCAGTAATTGCATTCAAAAGGTGTAACTTGTACATTATATTTATTCATTGCACACAGACTGATGCATTCAAATGTTTATTTCATTTAATTTTGATGATTTGAAGTGGCAACAAATGAAAATCCAAAATTCCGTGTGTCACAAAATTAGAATATTACTTAAGGCTAATACAAAAAAGGGATTTTTAGAAATGTTGGCCAACTGAAAAGTATGAAAATGAAAAATATGAGCATGTACAATACTCAATACTTGGTTGGAGCTCCTTTTGCCTCAATTACTGCGTTAATGCGGCGTGGCATGGAGTCGATGAGTTTCTGGCACTGCTCAGGTGTTATGAGAGCCCAGGTTGCTCTGATAGTGGCCTTCAACTCTTCTGCGTTTTTGGGTCTGGCATTCTGCATCTTCCTTTTCACAATACCCCACAGATTTTCTATGGGGCTAAGGTCAGGGGAGTTGGCGGGCCAATTTAGAACAGAAATACCATGGTCCGTAAACCAGGCACGGGTAGATTTTGCGCTGTGTGCAGGCGCCAAGTCCTGTTGGAACTTGAAATCTCCATCTCCATAGAGCAGGTCAGCAGCAGGAAGCATGAAGTGCTCTAAAACTTGCTGGTAGACGGCTGCGTTGACCCTGGATCTCAGGAAACAGAGTGGACCGACACCAGCAGATGACATGGCACCCCAAACCATCACCCAACCATGCAAATTTTGCATTTCCTTTGGAAATCGAGGTCCCAGAGTCTGGAGGAAGACAGGAGAGGCACAGGATCCACGTTGCCTGAAGTCTAGTGTAAAGTTTCCACCATCAGTGATGGTTTGGGGTGCCATGTCATCTGCTGGTTTCGGTCCACTCTGTTTCCTGAGATCCAGGGTCAACGCAGCCGTCTACCAGCAAGTTTTAGAGCACTTCATGCTTCCTGCTGCTGACCTGCTCTATGGAGATGGAGATTTCAAGTTCCAACAGGACTTGGCGCCTGCACACAGCGCAAAATCTACCCGTGCCTGGTTTACGGACCATGGTATTTCTGTTCTAAATTGGTCCGCCAACTCCCCTGACCTTAGCCCCATAGAAAATCTGTGGGGTATTGTGAAAAGGAAGATGCAGAATGCCAGACCCAAAAACGCAGAAGAGTTGAAGGCCACTATCAGAGCAACCTGGGCTCTCATAACACCTGAGCAGTGCCAGAAACTCATCGACTCCATGCCACGCCGCATTAACGCAGTAATTGAGGCAAAAGGAGCTCCAACCAAGTATTGAGTATTGTACATGCTCATATTTTTCATTTGCATACTTTTCAGTTGGCCAACATGTCTAAAAATCCCTTTTTTGTATTAGCCTTAAGTAATATTCTAATTTTGTGACACACGGAATTTTGGATTTTCATTTGTTGCCACTTCAAATCATCAAAATTAAATGAAATAAACATTTGAATGCATCAGTCTGTGTGCAATGAATAAATATAATGTACAAGTTACACCTTTTGAATGCAGTTACTGAAATAAATCAAGTTTTTCAAAATATTCTAATTTACTGGCTTTTACCTGTATATATATATATATATATATATATATATATATATATATATATATATATATATATATATATATATATATATATATATTAGTTTTTTTGTTTTTTTAATTTGTCTTCTCTGTCCTAATATCAATAGCAGATGTTAAATTTGAATTTCAAACTGGGATTTTGTACCCAAAGCCACCCCGGCTCTCATTCAGGCCTTTTAATTACACCGCCAAAGCCTCTTGCTACATACAAGTGCTTACTTGTGCCTTGATTGCAAAGACCAGCTTTGTGTATTGGACTAAATTAAAAGAGTGAGGGAATTAAAAAAAAAGGCTGGGAGGAACCAACTGAGTTCTTTCTCTATAATGCTCTCAAGGTGGGTGTAACCGATGTTGAAAAGATTCTAATAACCAAGTTGGTGTCGCCGTAAATGACGTCATCTGACCTTACACCAGGGCTATTCAACTGGGGGCCCGAGATTGACACCATGTCGGCCCCTGAGTTCATTTACAAAACATGTTTGCAGAAAATGCCTAAAAACGCTGTTGCACATAGGAACTTGGACCACTGTAAATATATTGGAAGACCCTTGCCTTGATATTTTAACCTTGCTAGCAAACATATAGAACACTGAAATCTCAAAGCATTCAGTCGATTGCAACTGGACTGTTTGGTTTGTCTTAGAATACGTTTCGCCTCTCATCCGAGTAGGTTTCATCAGTTCATGTTCATAGACTTAGATTGGTCGGATCTAGTCTAGCGGCTGGTGACAATACCTCAGTAGGCTTCATTAGTAGGTCAGTTCAGACTAGATCTAACCAATCTACGTCTAGACTAGATCTGACCATTCTAAGTCTAAGACTAAATCTGACCAATCTAAGTCTAAGACTAGATCTGACCAATCTAAATCTAAGACTAGATCTGACCAAGCTAACTCTAAGACTGGATGTGACCAATCTAAGTCTAAGACTAGATCTGACCAATCTAAGTCTAAGACTAGATGTGACCAATCTAAGTCTAAGACTAGATATGACCAAGCTAAGTCCAAAACTAGATCTGACTAATCTAAGTCTAAGACTAGATCTGACCAATCTAAATCTAAGACTAGATCTGACCAAGCTAACTCTAAGACTGGATGTGACCAATCTAAGTCTAAGACTAGATCTGACCAATCTAAGTCTAAGACTAGATGTGACCAATCTAAGTCTAAGACTAGATATGACCAAGCTAAGTCTAAAACTAGATCTGACTAATCTAAGTCTAAGACTAGATCTGACCAATCTAAGTCTAAGACTAGATCTGACCAATCTAAATCTAAGACTAGATCTGACCAAGCTAACTCTAAGACTTGATGTGACCAATCTAAGTCTAAGACTAGATCTGACCAATCTAAGTCTAAGACTAGATGTGACCAATCTAAGTCTAAGACTAGATATGACCAAGCTAAGTCTAAAACTAGATCTGACTAATCTAAGTCTAAGACTAGATCTGACCAATCTAAATCTAAGACTAGATCTGACCAAGCTAACTCTAAGACTGGATGTGACCAATCTAAGTCTAAGACTAGATCTGACCAATCTAAGTCTAAGACTAGATGTGACCAATCTAAGTCTAAGACTAGATATGACCAAGCTAAGTCTAAAACTAGATCTGACTAATCTAAGTCTAAGACTAGATCTGACCAATCTAAGTCTAAGACTAGATCTGACCAATCTAAATCTAAGACTAGATCTGACCAAGCTAACTCTAAGACTGGATGTGACCAATCTAAGTCTAAGACTAGATCTGACCAATCTAAGTCTAAGACTAGATGTGACCAATCTAAGTCCAAGACTAGATATGACCAAGCTAAGTCTAAAACTAGATCTGACTAATCTAAGTCTAAGACTACATTTGACCAATCTAAATCTAAGACTAGATCTGACCAAGCTAACTCTAAGACTGGATGTGACCAATCTAAGTGTAAGACTAGATCTGACCAATCTAAGTCTAAGACTAGATGTGACCAATCTAAGTCTAAGACTAGATATGACCAAGCTAAGTCTAAAACTAGATCTGACTAATCTAAGTCTAAGACTAGATCTGACCAATTTAAGTCTAAGACTAGATCTGACCAATCTAAATCTAAGACTAGATCTGACCAAGCTAACTCTAAGACTGGATGTGAGCAATCTAAGTCTAAGACTAGATCTGACCAATCTAAGTCTAAGACTAGATGTGACCAATCTAAGTCTAAGACTAGATATGACCAAGCTAAGTCTAAAACTAGATCTGACTAATCTAAGTCTAAGACTAGATCTGACCAATCTAAATCTAAGACTAGATCTGACCAAGCTAACTCTAAGACTGGATGTGACCAATCTAAGTCTAAGACTAGATCTGACCAATCTAAGTCTAAGACTAGATGTGACCAATCTAAGTCTAAGACTAGATATGACCAAGCTAAGTCTAAAACTAGATCTGACTAATCTAAGTCTAAGACTAGATCTGACCAATCTAAGTCTAAGACTAGATCTGACCAATCTAAATCTAAGACTAGATCTGACCAAGCTAACTCTAAGACTGGATGTGACCAATCTAAGTCTAAGACTAGATGTGACCAATCTAAGTCTAAGACTCGATCTGACCAAGATATGTCTAAGACTAGAGCTGACCAATCTAAGTCTAAGACTAGAACTGACCAATCTAAGTCTAATACTAGATCTGACCAGTCTAAGTCTAAGACTAGATCTGACCAAGCTAAGTCTAAGACTCGATCTGACCAATCTAAGTCTAAGACGAGAGCTGACCAATCTAAGTCTAAGACTAGATCTGACCATCTAAGTCGAAGACTAGAGCTGACCAGTCTAAGTCTAAGACTAGATATGACCAAGCTAAGTCTAAAACTAGATCTGACTAATCTAAGTCTAAGACTAGATCTGACCAATCTAAATCTAAGACTAGATCTGACCAAGCTAACTCTAAGACTGGATGTGACCAATCTAAGTCTAAGACTAGATCTGACCAATCTAAGTCTAAGACTAGATGTGACCAATCTAAGTCTAAGACTAGATGTGACCAATCTAAGTCTAAGACTAGATATGACCAAGCTAAGTCCAAAACTAGATCTGACTAATCTAAGTCCAAGACTAGATCTGACCAATCTAAATCTAAGACTAGATCTGACCAAGCTAACTCTAAGACTGGATGTGACCAATCTAAGTCTAAGACTAGATCTGACCAATCTAAGTCTAAGACTAGATGTGACCAATCTAAGTCTAAGACTAGATATGACCAAGCTAAGTCTAAAACTAGATCTGACTAATCTAAGTCTAAGACTAGATCTGACCAATCTAAGTCTAAGACTAGATCTGACCAATCTAAATCTAACCCTACATCTGACCAAGCTAACTCTAAGACTGGATGTGACCAATCTAAGTCTAAGACTAGATCTGACCAATCTAAGTCTAAGACTAGATGTGACCAATCTAAGTCTAAGACTAGATATGACCAAGCTAAGTCCAAAACTAGATCTGACTAATCTAAGTCTAAGACTAGATCTGACCAATCTAAATCTAAGACTAGATCTGACCAAGCTAACTCTAAGACTGGATGTGACCAATCTAAGTCTAAGACTAGATCTGACCAATCTAAGTCTAAGACTAGATGTGACCAATCTAAGTCTAAGACTAGATATGACCAAGCTAAGTCTAAAACTAGATCTGACTAATCTAAGTCTAAGACTAGATCTGACCAATCTAAGTCTAAGACTAGATCTGACCAATCTAAATCTAAGACTAGATCTGACCAAGCTAACTCTGAGACTGGATGTGACCAATCTAAGTCTAAGACTAGATCTGACCAATCTAAGTCTAAGACTAGATCTGACCAATCTAAATCTAAGACTAGATCTGACCAAGCTAACTCTAAGACTGGATGTGACCAATCTAAGTCTAAGACTAGATCTGACCAATCTAAGTCTAAGACTAGATGTGACCAATCTAAGTCTAAGACTCGATCTGACCAAGATATGTCTAAGACTAGAGCTGACCAATCTAAGTCTAAGACTAGATCTGACCAATCTAAATCTAAGACTAGATCTGACCAAGCTAACTCTAAGACTGGATGTGACCAATCTAAGTCTAAGACTAGATCTGACCAATCTAAGTCTAAGACTAGATGTGACCAATCTTAGTCTAAGACTAGATATGACCAAGCTAAGTCTAAAACTAGATCTGACTAATCTAAGTCTAAGACTAGATCTGACCAATCTAAGTCTAAGACTAGATCTGACCAATCTAAATCTAAGACTAGATCTGACCAAGCTAACTCTAAGACTGGATGTGACCAATCTAAGTCTAAGACTAGATCTGACCAATCTAAGTCTAAGACTAGATGTGACCAATCTAAGTCTAAGACTAGATATGACCAAGCTAAGTCTAAAACTAGATCTGACTAATCTAAGTCTAAGACTAGATCTGACCAATCTAAATCTAAGACTAGATCTGACCAAGCTAACTCTAAGACTGGATGTGACCAATCTAAGTCTAAGACTAGATCTGACCAATCTAAGTCTAAGACTAGATGTGACCAATCTAAGTCTAAGACTAGATGTGACCAATCTAAGTCTAAGACTAGATATGACCAAGCTAAGTCCAAAACTAGATCTGACTAATCTAAGTCTAAGACCAGATCTGACCAATCTAAATCTAAGACTAGATCTGACCAAGCTAACTCTAAGACTGGATGTGACCAATCTAAGTCTAAGACTAGATCTGACCAATCTAAGTCTAAGACTAGATGTGACCAATCTAAGTCTAAGACTAGATATGACCAAGCTAAGTCTAAAACTAGATCTGACTAATCTAAGTCTAAGACTAGATCTGACCAATCTAAGTCTAAGACTAGATCTGACCAATCTAAATCTAAGACTAGATCTGACCAAGCTAACTCTAAGACTGGATGTGACCAATCTAAGTCTAAGACTAGATGTGACCAATCTAAGTCTAAGACTCGATCTGACCAAGATATGTCTAAGACTAGAGCTGACCAATCTAAGTCTAAGACTAGAACTGACCAATCTAAGTCTAATACTAGATCTGACCAGTCTAAGTCTAAGACTAGATCTGACCAAGCTAAGTCTAAGACTCGATCTGACCAATCTAAGTCTAAGACTAGATCTGACCATCTAAGTCGAAGACTAGAGCTGACCAGTCTAAGTCTAAGACTAGATCTGACCAAGCTAAGTCTAAGACTCGATCTGACCAATCTAAGTCTAAGACTAGATCTGACCATCTAAGTCGAAGACTAGAGCTGACCAGTCTAAGTCTAAGACTAGATCTGACCACTCTACGTCTATGAGCATGAACTGATGAAGCCTACTCGAATGAGAGGATAAGACAAACCAAACAGTCCAGTTGTGATGATTGAACGCTCTGAGATGACAATGACCTGATGAATGAGAACATCCATAGACATCTAGAACACTGGTGTCTAAACCTGGGATTTACTTAACTCTTAAGGCACCCCTTTAAGTGCTCTCCTTTCTGGCAGTTTGTAATGTTTGTACTTCTTTAGTTATACTAGTGGTGTTCCTGAAGGTTCCATTTTAGGTCCTCTTTTTCATCATTTGGGCTATTCAACTGGTGGCCCACAAGCTTAGTTCCAAAAACGTTTTTTTCCTCCAGAATATACCAAAATATGACTAATAGTAAAGCTCCCCGGTCCTTAGCTTTCTGGAAATGTGGCCCACAAAACAATTGAGTTTGAATATCCCTGTCTTACAACCTGTTTTTGACATCAAACACCAGTGAATGACTAACAAATTGTACATAAGACTAATAATAATGACAGTGTCTTTATGCTTCAAATATATTTTGAATGATACACAAATGTTGCAGAACTTTAAAGAAGCTCAATTGAAAGCGTTGCAGGACTGCTCATCCTCCTCCAGGCTTGCTGCCACATCTACAGATCAGGCTCTGCGAGACTAAGAAGATTTCTGTTTATTCCGCTATGGAAAAGCTTGTCACTGCTTCCCCCCCCCCCCCCTTTCCTCCCTAGTTTTCAATTTGTGGGTCAAACATGACAGAAAAAAAAGTCTAAATCTAGTGACGTTGGTACTGTAGTTTGAGTTCTTATTGGTTTAATCTCCACAATGCACCTTTCCATAGTCCGTACGTGTGACCTTAGTTGAACCAGAAGCTTGAACCGAAGGGGTCCGACAAGGATAGTTTTCACTTCATTTACACATCCACTGCTTCCAGGTGCTCCATTACCAGCTTTTTGCAAACCGGCAACAAGCAAACTAATCTTCATGGTTGACTTCTCGGGCTTAAGTCCGCTTTTGATTAAGGGTCTCTACCATTGGACATCTGGCCCGCAAACACTGGTGATTGGCCATATGGTGCTAGGCAGACAGAAGTAGGGTTTTCAAATCAAAGGAGGAGTCTCCAAGGGGAAACCTTTGTGGGGGGAAACATTTGCAGTTTTGCTTCCTGGCACAGCAATAAACAAAACATCTAGAAAAGTCTTGACATACCGAGGAAAGGAGGAAGTCATTTCCCATTTGGCTTTAGTCAAAGCACCAAATGTAACTCTCTGGGGGTATTTCCACTGTATCAGCCATATTTCTCACACTACAGGAAATAAATAGTTTTCTATTGGATTGAATCATAATGATCTGATTATAGAGATTTAACGCACAGAGGAGTGAAAAGCCTTAAAAATTAATTTGTAGGCTGGAAGTGACACACATACTAGTAAGTGACTCGTTACGATATGCAGGACCATTGTTGACTTCCAAGTATTCTTTCCCTCATCAGTCCATATTTGGGTCAGATTGGATTTGAGCATCTTCCTGCTGCAGCTCCATGACATGACATATGTCTTCATCTATTTGTTTACTCTTATGGGACTCGTGGGACAGTTAAGCCAACTCTTATGTAAGGCATTTCGGGGATGATGACAAAAAAAAATCGAGTAAACATCCAAAAGAGGTGTCTTTAGTATGAAGGAATATTGAGGCCACATTGATAGGGGTTTTAAAAAAAGGATAAAGTTGCAATATTATGAGAAAATGTTATTCATTTGGAAGATTATGACACTAAATGTGCACTAAATGTGACTCTTGAACGCATCATATTAATCCCCTCAATTCCCCCCAAAAACGGATTAACTCGCTGGACTATAAAGACAATATAACATACATCCGTAAACGTGGATGCATATGGAAAAGTGCAATATATTTATCTGTACAGTAATCTTTTTATAAATGTACCTTCTTTTGTAAATGCAAACACTCTGCACCTTATTCAATCAATCAATCAATCAATCTTTATTTATATAGCCCTAAATCACAAGTGTCTCAAAGGGCTGCACAAGCCACAACGACATCCTCGGTACAAAGCCCACATACGGGCAAGGAAAAACTCACCCCAGTGGGACGTCGATGTGAATGACTATGAGAAACCTTGGAGAGGACCGCATATGTGGGTAACCCCCCCCCCCCTCTAGGGGAGACCGAAAGCAATGGATGTCGAGTGGGTCTGACATAATATTGTGAGAGTCCAGGCCATAGTGGATCCAACATAATAGTAAGAGTCCAGTCCATAGTGGGGCCAGCAGGACACCATCCCGAGCGGAGACAGGTCAGCAGCGTAGAGATGTTCCCAGCCGATGCACAGGCGAGCGGTCCACCCCGGGTCCCGACTCTGGACAGCCAGCACTTCATCCATGGCCACCGGACCTGTGCCCCCCCCTCAAGGAAAAGGGGAGCAGAGGAGAAAAGAAAAGAAACGGCAGATCAACTGGTCCAACAGGGGGGCTATTTAAAGGCTAGAGTATACAAATGAGTTTTAAGATGGGACTTAAATGCTTCTACTGAGGTAGCATCTCTAATTGTTACCGGGAGGGCATTCCATAGTACTGGAGCCCCAATAGAAAACGCTCTATAGCCCGCAGACTTTTTTTGGGCTCTGGGAATCACTAATAAGCCGGAGTTCTTTGAACGCAGATTTCTTGCCGGGACATATGGTACAATGCAATCGACAAGATAGGACGGAGCTAGACCGTGTAGTATTTTATACGTAAGTAGTAAAACCTTAAAGTCACATCTTAAGTGCACAGGAAGCCAGTGCAGGTGAGCCAGTATAGGCGTAATATGATCAAACTTTCTTGTTCTTGTCAAAAGTCTAGCAGCCGCATTTTGTACCAACTGTAATTTTTTAATGCTAGACATAGGGAGACCCGAAAATAATACGTTACAGTAGTCGAGACGAGACGTAACGAACGCATGAATAATGATCTCAGCGTCGCTAGTGGATAAAATAGAACGGATTTTAGCGATATTACGGAGATGAAAGAAGGCCGTTTTAGTAACACTCTTAATGTGTGACTCAAACGAGAGAGTTGGGTGGAAGATAATACCCAGATTCTTTACTGATTCGCCTTGTGTAATTGTTTGGTTGTCAAATGTTAAGGTGGTATTATTAAATAAATGTCGGTGTTTAGCAGGACCGATAATCAGCATTTCCGTTTTCTTGGCGTTGAGTTGCAAGAAGTTAGCGGACATCCATTGTTTAATTTCATTAAGACACGCCTCCAGCTGACTACAATTATTGCTCTTGTATCCTGCACTACCACCAACTAATGCATTGAAATTCCGTTCTTATCTGCACTGTAAAGTTCAAATTTGAATGACAATAAAGGAAGTCCAAGTCTAAGTCCAAAACAAAAAATATTACAAGGAAATATTATAAGCCCTCAAAAATTGCAATATTGTAAGAAAAAAGTGACTATTAGGAATGAGTGCCGAAATCCAACATAATGCCAAGGAAAGCGGCTGTAACCAGACGTAGCTATCAGTGTCTTATTTCGGCGCTTAATGACTGCCACGAGTGCTGAGCAGTGATATTTTAGCAAGTAATGTCTTGTAAGACATTTAGCGTCCAGACACAAACACACAGTCTGACATAGAGATGTCCGATAATATCGGCCTGCCGATATTATCGGACGATAAATGCGTTAAAATGTAATATTGGAAATTATCGGTATCGTTTTTTTTTATTATCGGTATCGTTTTTTAAATTTATTTTTATTTTTTTATTTTTTTATTAAATCAACATAAAAAACACAAGATACACTTACAATTAGTGCACCAACCCAAAAACCTTCCTCCCCCATTTACACTCATTCACACAAAAGTGTTGTTTCTTTTTGTTATTAATATTCTGGTTCCTACATCATACAGGTAAAAGCCAGTAAATTAGAATATTTTGAAAAACTTGATTTATTTCAGTAATTGCATTCAAAAGGTGTAACTTGTACATTATATTTATTCATTGCACACAGACTGATGCATTCAAATGTTTATTTCATTTAATTTTGATGATTTGAAGTGGCAACAAATGAAAATCCAAAATTCCGTGTGTCACAAAATTAGAATATTACTTAAGGCTAATACAAAAAAGGGATTTTTAGAAATGTTGGCCAACTGAAAAGTATGAAAATGAAAAATATGAGCATGTACAATACTCAATACTTGGTTGGAGCTCCTTTTGCCTCAATTACTGCGTTAATGCGGCGTGGCATGGAGTCGATGAGTTTCTGGCACTGCTCAGGTGTTATGAGAGCCCAGGTTGCTCTGATAGTGGCCTTCAACTCTTCTGCGTTTTTGGGTCTGGCATTCTGCATCTTCCTTTTCACAATACCCCACAGATTTTCTATGGGGCTAAGGTCAGGGGAGTTGGCGGGCCAATTTAGAACAGAAATACCATGGTCCGTAAACCAGGCACGGGTAGATTTTGCGCTGTGTGCAGGCGCCAAGTCCTGTTGGAACTTGAAATCTCCATCTCCATAGAGCAGGTCAGCAGCAGGAAGCATGAAGTGCTCTAAAACTTGCTGGTAGACGGCTGCGTTGACCCTGGATCTCAGGAAACAGAGTGGACCGACACCAGCAGATGACATGGCACCCCAAACCATCACTGATGGTGGAAACTTTACACTAGACTTCAGGCAACGTGGATCCTGTGCCTCTCCTGTCTTCCTCCAGACTCTGGGACCTTGATTTCCAAAGGAAATGCAAAATTTGCATGGTTGGGTGATGGTTTGGGGTGCCATGTCATCTGCTGGTGTCGGTCCACTCTGTTTCCTGAGATCCAGGGTCAACGCAGCCGTCTACCAGCAAGTTTTAGAGCACTTCATGCTTCCTGCTGCTGACCTGCTCTATGGAGATGGAGATTTCAAGTTCCAACAGGACTTGGCGCCTGCACACAGCGCAAAATCTACCCGTGCCTGGTTTACGGACCATGGTATTTCTGTTCTAAATTGGCCCGCCAACTCCCCTGACCTTAGCCCCATAGAAAATCTGTGGGGTATTGTGAAAAGGAAGATGCAGAATGCCAGACCCAAAAACGCAGAAGAGTTGAAGGCCACTATCAGAGCAACCTGGGCTCTCATAACACCTGAGCAGTGCCAGAAACTCATCGACTCCATGCCACGCCGCATTAACGCAGTAATTGAGGCAAAAGGAGCTCCAACCAAGTATTGAGTATTGTACATGCTCATATTTTTCATTTTCATACTTTTCAGTTGGCCAACATTTCTAAAAATCCCTTTTTTGTATTAGCCTTAAGTAATATTCTAATTTTGTGACACACGGAATTTTGGATTTTCATTTGTTGCCACTTCAAATCATCAAAATTAAATGAAATAAACATTTGAATGCATCAGTCTGTGTGCAATGAATAAATATAATGTACAAGTTACACCTTTTGAATGCAATTACTGAAATAAATCAAGTTTTTCAAAATATTCTAATTTACTGGCTTTTACCTGTATATCAATATATATCAATACAGTCTGCAAGGGATACAGTCCGTAAGCACACATGATTGTGCGTGCTGCTGGTCCACTAATAGTACTAACCTTTAACAGTTAATTTCACAATTTTTCATTAATTACTAGTTTCCATGTAACTGTTTTTATATTGTTTTACTTTATTTTTTATTCAATTTATTTATCTTATTTTATTTTATTATTATTATTTTTAAAGTACCTTATCTTCACCATACCTGGTTGTTCAAATTAGGCATAATAATGTGTTAATCCCACGACTGTATATATCGGCTGGTATCGGTTGATATCGGTATCGGTAATTAAAGAGTTGGACAATATCGTAATATCGGATATCGGCAAAAAGCCATTATCGGACATCCCTAGTCTGACACGTTTTTTTCAACGTTATTGCCACATCGCAGCCACAAAAAACAATAACTTTATTATGAGCGTCAATATTTACCGTATTTTTCGGAGTATAAGTCGCTCCGGAGTATAAGTCGCACCGGCCGAAAATGCATAATAAAGAAGGAAAAAAACCTATATAAGTCGCACTGGAGTATAAGTCGCATTTTTGGGGGAAATTTATTTGATAAAACCCAACACCAAAAATAGACATTTGAAAGGCAATTTAAAAATAAATAAAGAATAGTGAACAACAGGCTGAATAAGTGTACGTTATATGAGGCATAAATAACCAACTGAGAATGTGCCTGGTATGTTAAAGGCCTACTGAAATGCAATTTTCTTATTTAAACGGGGATAGCAGGTCCATTCTATGTGTCATACTTGCCATATTTTTGCTGAAAGGATTTAGTAGAGAACATCGACGATAAAGTTTGCAACTTTTGGTCGCTGATAAAAAAGCCTTGCCTGTACCGGAAGTAGCAGACGAGTAGCGTGACGTCACAGGTTGTGGAGCTCCTCACACCCGCACATTGTTTACAATCATGGCCACCAGCAGCGAGAGCGATTCGGACCGAGAAAGCGACGATTTTCCCATTAATTTGAGCGAGGATGAAAGATTCGTGGATGAGGAAAGTGAGAGTGAAGGACTAGAGGGCAGTGGGAGCGATTCAGATAGGGAAGATGCTGTGAGAGGCGGGTGGGACCTGATATTCAACTGGGAATGACTAAAACAGTAAATAAACACAAGACATATATACACTCTATTAGTCACAACACAACCAGGCTTATATCTAATATGCCACAAATTAATCCCGCATAACAAACACCTCCCCCCTCCCGTCCATATAACCCGCCAATACAACACCTGCACAACACACTCAATCCCACAGCCCAAAGTACCGTTCACCTCCCCAAAGTTCATACAGCACATATATTTCCCCAAAGTCCCCAAAGTTACGTACGTGACATGCACATAGCGACACGCACGTACGGGCAAGCGATCAAATGTTTGGAAGCCGCAGCTGCATGCGTACTCACGGTACCGTGTCTGCATATCCAACTCAAAGTCCTCCTGGTAAGAGTCTCTGTTGTCCCAGTTCTCCACAGGCCAATGGTAAAGCTTGACTGTCATCTTTCTGGAATGTAAACAATGAAACACCGGCCGTGTTTGTGTTGCTGCAGTCGGCCGCAATACACCGCTTCCCACCTACAGCTTTCTTCTTTGCTGTCTCCATTGTTCATTGAACAAATTGCAAAAGATTCACCAACACAGATGTCCAGAATACTGTGGAATTTTGCGATGAAAACAGACGACTTAATAGCTGGCCACCATGCTGTCCCAAAATGTCCTCCACAATCCGTGACGTCACGCGCTGACGTCATCATACCGAAACGTTTTCAGCAGGATATTTCGCGCGAAATTTAAAATTGCACTATAGTAAGCTGACCCGGCCGTATTGGCATGTGTTGCAATGTTAAGATTTCATCATTGATATATAAACTATCAGACTGCGTGGTCGGTAGTAGTGGGTTTCAGTAGGCCTTTAACGTAACATATTATGGTAAGAGTCATTCAAATAACTATAACATATAGAACATGCTATACGTTTCCCAAACAATCTGTCACTCCTAATCGCTAAATCCCATGAAATCTTATATGTCTAGTCTCTTACGTGAATGAGCTAAATAATATTATTTGATATTTTACAGTAATTTGTTAATAATTTCACCCATAAGTTGCTCCTGAGTATAAGTCGCACCCAAACTGCGATTTATAGTCCGAAAAATACAGTACACAAAAACAAATCGTTTTTTTTTGCACATTCTCTATTTTCTGTTTTGCTGCAATATCTATGTGAATTTGTTGTAAGTTGTATTTCTTATTTACTTTACTGTATATAATTGAGGTATTTTAATTACCGGTCTGTCCAACTTGAAAGTCCCAAAATTCCATGAACCTTCCATTCCATGAACATTGTGAGAATAAAGCCATAGTGTCATCAGGTAAATGTAAATGTGAAAAAGAATCACTTTGTTTGATCATAATATTTTATTAGAGCGTATCAAAACACGTATTGGTATGTCAGACTTAGCTTTGTCGTGGTTTAACTCTTATCTTACTGACAGGACGCAATGCGTCTCCCATAATAATGTGACCTCGGACTATGTTAAGGTAACGTGCGGAGTTCCTCAGGGTTCGGTTCTTGGCCCTGCATTCTTTAGTATTTACATGCTGCCGCTAGGCGACATCATACGCAAATACGGTGTTAGCTTTCATTGTTATGCTGATGACACCCAACTCTACATGCCCCTAAAGCTGACCAACACGCCGGATTGTAGTCAGCTGGAGGCGTGTCTTAATGAAATTAAACAATGGATGTCCGCTAACTTCTTGCAACTCAACGCCAAGAAAACGGAAATGCTGATTATCGGTCCTGCTAAACACCGACATTTATTTAATAATACCACCTTAACATTTGACAACCAAACAATTACACAAGGCGAATCAGTAAAGAATCTGGGTATTATCTTCCACCCAACTCTCTCCTTTGAATCACACATTAAGAGTGTTACTAAAACGGCCTTCTTTCATCTCCGTAATATCGCTAAAATTCGTTCTATTTTATCCACTAGCGACGCTGAGATCATTATTCATGCGTTCGTTACGTCTCGTCTCGACTACTGTAACGTATTATTTTCGGGTCTCCCTATGTCTAGCATTAAAAAATTACAGTTGGTACAAAATGCGGCTGCTAGACTTTTGACAAGAACAAGAAAGTTTGATCATATTACGCCTATACTGGCTCACCTGCACTGGCTTCCTGTGCACTTAAGAAGTGACTTTAAGGTTTTACTACTTACGTATAAAATACTACACGGTCTAGCTCCGTCCTATCTTGTCGATTGCATTGTACCATATGTCCCGGCAAGAAATCTGCGTTCAAAGAACTCCGGCTTATTAGTGATTCCCAGAGCCCAAAAAAAGTCTGCGGGCTATAGAGCGTTTTCTATTCGGGCTCCAGTACTATGGAATGCCCTCCCGGTAACAATTAGAGATGCTACCTCAGTAGAAGCATTTAAGTCCCATCTTAAAACTCATTTGTATACTCTAGCCTTTAAATAGCCCCCCTGTTAGACCAGTTGATCTGCCGTTTCTTTTCTTTTCTCCTCTGCTCCCCTTTTCCTTGAGGGGGGGGGGGGCACAGGTCCGGTGGCCATGGATGAAGTGCTGGCTGTCCAGAGTCGGGACCCGGGGTGGACCGCTCGCCTGTGCATCGGCTGGGAACATCTCTACGCTGCTGACCCGTCTCCGCTCGGGATGGTGTCCTGCTGGCCCCACTATGGACTGGACTCTTACTATTATGTTGGATCCACTATGGCCTGGACTCTCACAATATTATGTCAGACCCACTCGACATCCATTGCTTTCGGTCTCCCCTAGAGGGGGGGGGGGGGGGGGGGGGGGGGGTTACCCACATATGCGGTCCTCTCCAAGGTTTCTCATAGTCATTCACATCGACGTCCCACTGGGGTGAGTTTTTCCTTGCCCGTATGTGGGCTTTGTACCGAGGATGTCGTTGTGGCTTGTGCAGCCCTTTGAGACACTTGTGATTTAGGGCTATATAAATAAAGATTGATTGATTGATTGATGATCATCTCCTGGTAATGTTCCTTCTTCTTATTACTTTAGCGACGTGAATGCATCCTGTCGTTATGCAACTTCAGCAGTATTTTTCACCAAGGTTAGATCCGCCATATTCAGATGTGCAAGGGGCACATGGAGGCCTTCACCATGAAGGAAGCAAGGTTGTTGTGTACTCTCCATACATAGGATTTAGTGCATACAAATAATCAGCTGTCTAATGTAAAAAAAAAAAAAATCAATGTCCAGATGAATAAGAATCAACAGTCAATAAAGCCTCATCAGCACAAATCGGCCAAAAGCCTGCAGGGATTTCCTTCTGGTGTTGGTGACGTCCTAATAACTTTCCCTCGCGGGCTGATTGGACAATCTGTTGACTTAAGCATGGATTCAAAGGCGAGTCATTCAGGTCAAAATTGAACAGCTCCTTGAGACCTTTTAACCTCCATGTAGCATGTGATCAGCTGCTTTGGCCTAACCTTTACCCTGTATAGTCTTTGCTCTTTTTAACAGCAAAACATAGTTACTCAACTTAGAATAATGCTACATTTTATTTATATTTAATACAGAGCAGTAATTCCACTAATAAGCGGTGTATCATAGTACTTAATACGCTGTCCTCATTTTTTTTCCAAACACACTAGACCAGGGGTCGGCAACCCGCGGCTCTAGAGCCGCATGCGGCTCTTTAGCGCCGCCCTAGTGGCTCTCTGTAGCTTTTTCAAAAATGTATGAAAAATGGAAAAAGATGAGGGGAAAAAAATATATTTTTTGTTTTAATATGATTTCTGTAGGAAGACAAACATGACACAAACCTCCCTAATTGTTATAAAGCACACTGTTTATATTAAACATGCTTCACTGACTCAAGTATTTGGCGAGCGCCGTTTTGTCCTACTAATTTTGGCGGTCCTTGAACTCACCATAGCTTGTTTACATGTATAACTTTCTCCGACTTTCGAGGACGTGTTTTATGCCACTTCTTTTTCTGTCTCATTTTGTCCACCAAACTTTTAACGTTGTGCATGAAAGGTGAGTTTTGTTGATGTTATTGACTTGTGTGGAGTGCTAATCAGACATATTTGGTCACTGCAAGACTGCAAGCTAATCGATGCTAACATGCTATTTAGGCTAGCTATATGTACATATTGCATCATTATGCCTCATTTGTAGCTATATTTGAAGTCATTTAGTTTCCTTTAAGTCATCTCAATTCAATGTATATCTCATGACACACTATGTATGTAATATGGCTTTTAATTTGTTGCGGCTCCAGACAGTTTTGTTTTTGTATTTTTGGTTCAATATGGCTCTTTCAACATTTTGGGTTGCCGAGCCCTGCACTAGACTGATATGCTTTTTTAAAATTTTTTTTCATTTTTTTAAATGGCCAGTGGTGCAATGAGATTGAGCCATTTGAACTCTGCCTAGCAACAAGTGGCTGCAAACATGTGACCAGGAAGAAAAACTAAGTGGGCTAATTGGTCAGTGCATTGGTCCGTGTACCTTCCGTTCATTCTATTTCCAATTCTGAAACGCAAATCAAGAAACAAAATTAGGGCCGTTTTATATTTTTATTATACATGGCTGATTTTAAAACAAACAAAAAAGGGTTGATTCTCTTAAAAATATTGCCATAAAATTGGATTTTGTGCTGTTTTGCTTTTATAGATTTGTATTTTTCCAGATAAAGTCAAACATCGAATATATCCATCCATCCATTTCCTACCGCTTGTCCCTTTTGTGGGTATCTCAGCTGCATTCGGGCGGAAGGCGGTGTACACCCTGGACAAGTCGCCGCCTCATCACAGGGCCAACACAGATAGACAGACAACATTCACACTCACATTCACACACTAGGGACCATTTAGTATATGTTCATCCAAAATGCATATATATGTGTGATGACAAATTGAACCGGAAGCAGTATTTTAGCTTTTCCTTCGTGTTTAGCATGTTTTTAGCTTAACAGTAACATCTTTGTTCAGCAGGAGTCCTTCCATTCATCCATCCATCCATCTTCTTCCGCTTATCCGAGGTCGGGTCGCGGGGGCAGCAGCCTAAGCAGGGAAGCCCAGATTTTCCTCTCCCCAGCCACTTCGTCCAGCTCCTCCCGGGGGATCCCGAGGCGTTCCCAGGCCAGCCGAGAGACATAGTCTTCCCAACATGTCCTGGGTCTTCCCCATGGCCTCCTACCGGTTGGACGTGCCCTAAACAACTCTCTAGTGAGGTGTTCGGATGGCATCCTGACCAGATGCCCGAACCACCTCATCTGGCTCCTCTCGATGTGGAGGAGCAGCGGCTTTACTTTGAGCTCCCCCCGGATGGCAGAGCTTCTCACCCTATCTCTAAGGGGGAGCCCCGCCACCCGGCGGAGGAAACTCATTTCGGCTGCTTGTACCCGTGATCTTGTCCTTTCGGTCATGACCCAAAGCTCATGACCATAGGTGAGGATGGGAACGTAGATCGACCGGTAAATTGAGAGCTTTGCCTTCTGGCTCAGCTCCTTCTTCACCACAACGGATCGATACAGCGTCCGCATTACTGAAGACGCCGCACCGATCCGCCTGTCGATCTCACGATCCACTCTTCCCTCACTCGTGAACAAGACTCCTAGGTACTTGAACTCCTCCACTTGGGGCAGGGTCTCCTCCCCAACCTGGAGATGGCATTCCACCCTTTTCCGGGCGAGAACCATGGACTCTGACTTGGAGGTGCTGATTCTCATCCCAGTCGCTTCACACTCGGCTGCAAACCGATCCAGTGAGAGCTGAAGATCCTGGCCAGATGAAGCCATCAGGACCACATCATCTGCTAAAAGCAGAGACCTAATCCTGCAGCCGCCAAACCGGATCCCCTCAATGCCTTGACTGCGCCTAGAAATTCTGTCCATAAAAGTTATGAACAGAATCGGTGACAAAGGGCAGCCTTGGCGGAGTCCAACCCTCACCGGAAACGTGTCCGACTTACTGCCGGCAATGCGGACCAAGCTCTGACACTGATCGTACAGGTAGCGGACCGCCACAATCAGACAGTCCGATACCCCATATTCTCTGAGCTCTCCCCACAGGACCTCCCGAGGGACACGGTCGAATGCCTTCTCCAAGTCCACAAAGCACATGTAGACTGGTTGGGCAAACTCCCATGCACCCTCAAGGACCCTGCCCAGAGTATAGAGCTGGTCCACCGTTCCACGACCAGGACGAAAACCACACTGTTCCTCCTGAATCCGAGGTTCGACTATCCGGCGTAGCCTCCTCTCCAGTACACCCGAATATACCTTACCGGGAAGGCTGAGTCCTTCCGTTCATTCTATTTCAAATTCTTAAATGTGTCAGGCTTGGTCAAAAATAGGACTCAGATGCAGAGTAGGGAACAATCCGGCAGGCTTTTATTTTGAAAGTTTCTTTTCACCTCCAGAGTCAGGGCAAATCAATATAGGCTATAACCTGATTAGTCGGCGAAAAAATGTTCCACAAAAAGGAACAACCGAAAATCACTCCGAAAGGAGGAAACACAAAAACTATAACAATCTATACTTGCCGCAGGATATAATCTATGAAATTTATCATAAACAAAAAAACGCTCCAAAAGGAAGGAGAAACAATGGTTATAAAGCTTCTACACTGTTTCTGATCTAAAAAAGGTTAACAAAAAGGTGTCACTCAAAAAAATTGAGGAAAAGGAAGAAGTGTAAGAAAAAACTGAAAACTCACCACTTTGGATGCAAAACTAAATAACCAAAATCACTCTGCTGAGGAGGAGAAAAAGAAAACTCAAAATATCAACAAGGGAATTCAGGATCTAGATATTCAAACAAGAGACGAGGCAAGGCTTGGACAGGATGCTAGAGAGGCCCAAACAAACGAGACAATCTGGCACAGAACAAAGGGAGGCGTGGGCTTATAAAACACATGAGGGTAATGGGGAACAGGTGGAAACAATCAGGGGTCAGGGATGACGTCAGACTGATGACACAAAAGTAAGGGCAAGGGACCTGAAACGAGAGGAGAGTTACTTTTCAAACTAAAACATGCAATTCACAAGACAGAAAAAACCAAGACAAGACATCCCTCACTGCGGTGTGACAAAACGCAAATCAAAAAATACATTTCGGGCCATTCTTTCTATTTTCATTTCTGAAACAAAAGTTGGACAGCTATTTAATGACACTTTTTTAAAAACAACAATAGGACTCCTGCTGAACAAAGATGTTACCGTTATGCTAAAAACATGCTAAACGCAAAGGAAAAGCTAAAATACAGCTTCCGGTTCAATTTGCCATCACGCAGATAACCATGCATTTTTGCATTTTGAATGAATTTAAATTCGATTTTTGTGTTTATCTGGAAAAATAAAAATCCATAAAAGGAAAACAGCACAAAATCCAATTTTATGGCAATATTTTAATAAAAATCAACACTTTTTTGTTTGTTTTAAAATCTGCCCTGTATAATAAAAACCGAAAAACGGCCCTAATTTTATTTTTTTTGCTTTGCGTTTCAGAATTGGAAATAGAATGAACGGAAGGTACACGGACCGAGGCTGATATATACAGTAAGCGCTTTACCCACATATACAGAAACGGAAAAACAAAACCGGAAGTAACAATTTTAAGACACGACTGTCGACAGGCCTGTAAAAAAAAATACTGTACTATAGGTTGTATCATGTGTGATCAAATCCCCCTTTGCTTCCACTGACATGTGGTATGTGCGTAGAGATTTCTGTTTATGTCATTTCTGTGTGGGGCTCCAAATACTTTATTTTGCACCGTAGTAATTATGCCCGCTTTTACTTTGAAACATCCGTTTTGGTCTATTTTTCCCCGTTTCTGTTTACCAAGAATTTATATAAAATGAAAATGAACCCATTTAAAAAAATGTTTTTATGATTGCTCTTTGACACTAAAAAAAAACAAAAAAAAAAACGCTTTTTGTTTATGTAAGATTAAATGCAAATAAACCAGTCATTTTTCAATTTCCACGCATGAAGCGAAAATGAAATGACGAGAGATTCACCCATTATCGCCTGGGCCAATTATCGCCACTGAAATTTGGCAATTACACGTACATCGGTATCAGCCTTTTTTTTCTTACAAATACAACAGAACTACATCGTATCAACAGATACTATTTAAACACATATGATAGCAATATTTAGTTGTTTTTTTTCTTAATAATAATGAGTGAAGTAGATAGCTCAAGCACCAGCCCTTTTAACCTGCATGAGAAAAGTTCCCTTTTAGCTGGAGCCTAATTTGAGAATTTTAGATTGACATTGTAAGCTTTAAAAATACAAGCTTTCCAAAATTGCGGAGGTTCAAACAAAACAAAACTCATATTTCCTGTCTCTTTAGGTGACAATAACACCACGCAGGAAGTGAGGAGGCAAGAAGAAGGATTGTTTTTTTCCTTTGATCCCTCAATCCACCAAGCCTCCCTACTTTCCAGGCTCCTGATGACATCATATGAGGCTGGGTACCCATGACAACTGTGCTGCAGATTTTAATGCTTCTTGGCGAGGTGTTTTTTTTTAAGATGCTATTACATTCTAGTCCAGTTAAAAGAAAAAGAAAAAAAAGAAGGGTGGATCATCCACTGTGGCAGCTGGAGTGAAACAGCTGTCGTTCATAGAAACTCACAAGTCTCTGCGACTTAAATAATCAGGCACCATTGCAGGCCTCTAAATTCTTAGTAAGAGCGAACGCAACAGCTGTATCAAAAAAATCAACAGTTACCAAAAAACTGTAAAAAAATGTAGCCAACATTTTCCTTGTTTCTCATTCCAAAATCTCCTCCATTGACAGAGGTGTTGCGTTCCTGGGTTGTAGCGACTGTCGTGTTCCCAGGATGCAAACGACGAGAAGCCCCAGAATCAGCGTGCAGGTAGGAGTCTTTTCATTCCCAATAAGGCAAAAAACACAAAAAGAGACGTGCCGCTGGGAGGCACACGGGAAGCCCAAGGCAACACTTAGCTTAGGGAAAATACAGTGGAACCTCGATTTACAGACTGAATTGGTTCTTCAACATGGTTTGCCAACCGAAAAGTTTGTATAGTGAAGCACAGTTCCCCATAAGAATCAATGTCAACATGATTCATTAGTTCTACAAAAGTCCCTATTTCAGTAAAAAACTGCACAGTTTGAAGACACTATATTGTGTGTGTATATATATATATATATATATATATATATATATATATATATATATATATATATATATATACAGGTAAAAGCCAGTAAATTAGAATATTTTGAAAAACTTGATTTATTTCAGTAATTGCATTCAAAAGGTGTAACTTGTACATTATATTTATTCATTGCACACAGACTGATGCATTCAAATGTTTATTTCATTTAATTTTGATGATTTGAAGTGGCAACAAATGAAAATCCAAAATTCCGTGTGTCACAAAATTAGAATATTACTTAAGGCTAATACAAAAAAGGGATTTTTAGAAATGTTGGCCAACTGAAAAGTATGAAAATGAAAAATATGAGCATGTACAATACTCAATACTTGGTTGGAGCTCCTTTTGCCTCAATTACTGCGTTAATGCGGCGTGGCATGGAGTCGATGAGTTTCTGGCACTGCTCAGGTGTTATGAGAGCCCAGGTTGCTCTGATAGTGGCCTTCAACTCTTCTGCGTTTTTGGGTCTAGCATTCTGCATCTTCCTTTTCACAATACCCCACAGATTTTCTATGGGGCTAAGGTCAGGGGAGTTGGCGGGCCAATTTAGAACAGAAATACCATGGTCCGTAAACCAGGCACGGGTAGATTTTGCGCTGTGTGCAGGCGCCAATTCCTGTTGGAACTTGAAATCTCCATCTCCATAGAGCAGGTCAGCAGCAGGAAGCATGAAGTGCTCTAAAACTTGCTGGTAGACGACTGCGTTGACCCTGGATCTCAGGAAACAGAGTGGACCGACACCAGCAGATGACATGGCACCCCAAACCATCACTGATGGTGGAAACTTTACACTAGACTTCAGGCAACGTGGATCCTGTGCCTCTCCTGTCTTCCTCCAGATTCTGGGACCTCGATTTCCAAAGGAAATGCAAAATTTGCATGGTTGGGTGATGGTTTGGGGTGCCATGTCATCTGCTGGTGTCGGTCCACTCTGTTTCCTGAGATCCAGGGTCAACGCAGCCGTCTACCAGCAAGTTTTAGAGCACTTCATGCTTCCTGCTGCTGACCTGCTCTATAGAGATGGAGATTTCAAGTTCCAACAGGACTTGGCGCTTGCACACAGCGCAAAATCTACCCGTGCCTGGTTTACGGACCATGGTATTTCTGTTCTAAATTGGCCCGCCAACTCCCCTGACCTTAGCCCCATAGAAAATCTGTGGGGTATTGTGAAAAGGAAGATGCAGAATGCCAGACCCAAAAACGCAGAAGAGTTGAAGGCCACTATCAGAGCAACCTGGGCTCTCATAACACCTGAGCAGTGCCAGAAACTCATCGACTCCATGCCACGCCGCATTAACGCAGTAATTGAGGCAAAAGGAGCTCCAACCAAGTATTGAGTATTGTACATGCTCATATTTTTCATTTTCATACTTTTCAGTTGGCCAACATTTCTAAAAATCCCTTTTTTGTATTAGCCTTAAGTAATATTCTAATTTTGTGACACACGGAATTTTGGATTTTCATTTGTTGCCACTTCAAATCATCAAAATTAAATGAAATAAACATTTGAATGCATCAGTCTGTGTGCAATGAATAAATATAATGTACAAGTTACACCTTTTGAATGCAATTACTGAAATAAATCAAGTTTTTCAAAATATTCTAATTTACTGGCTTTTACCTGTATACTATTAACCGCAACATGTAAGTGTAAAAAAAAAACTTTTATGATTTGTACATTTTCAGAATGTGCTTGTTCTATTTTTAAACAAAGAAAACAATCTGAAGTTGTCTTTACTTTTAAGTTATTGTGCCGTGATTTTACCAGTCTGGCCCACTTGGGAGTAGATTTTTCTCCATGTGGCCCCCGATCTAAAATGAGTTTGACACCCCTGATTTACATTGTAGATTGTCACTGAAGGCATCACAACTATGAATGAACACATGTGGAGTTATGTACTTAACAAAAAAAAAATGAAATAATTGAAAACATGTTTTATATTCTCGTTTCTTCAAAATAGCCACTCTTTGCTCCTATTACTGCTTTGCACACTCTTGGCATTCTCTCGATGAGCTTCAAGAGGTAGTCAACTGAAAAGGCTTTCACTTCACAGGTGTGTCTTTTCAGGGTTGATTAGTGGAATCGGGATTCCACTGTATACAAAAAGACTAGAACATAAGCAATAGTGTGAGGCTAAGGAGAAAAGCAAAAACTGTGGCATAAGGTAAACAATGAACCTGCAACCTAAGGCAGGGTGACACCGGTATATAAATGGCGTGATTAGTGGCGGCAGCAGTTGGGAACACTAATCACTAAACAGAAACAGGTGTGTATGATCAGCGCACCTAGCAACCAAAATGTAAACAATGGAAAGAGTGCTGAAACAGAAACAGACTAAAACATAGGAGAACTATGCCAAACACAAAACAAGATACCTACAATCGTAAATTTGCATAACACTCTTTAGACTAATTTGGACCCATTGACTCAGATTATCACATAATAACATAATTAGCTGAAATCCTGACACATTATATTGTTCTTCCCTTTAATACCGAATAAATCTACCTTTAAAGTAAATGAAAATCAGGTTTTCTGGTGTGACGAAACCCCACTCTCACAACGCGGTCTCGAACCCGCTTTTCATCAATCAATCAATCAATCAATGTTTATTTATATTGCCCTAAATCACAAGTGTCTCAAAGGGCTGCACAAGCCACAACGGCATCCTCGGTTCAGATCCCACATCAGGGCAAGGAAAAACTCAACCCAATGGGATGACTATGAGAAACCTTGGAGAGGACCGCAGATGTGGGTGACCAGTGCAATGGAAGTCGAGTGGATCTAGCATAATATTGTGAGAGTCCAGTCCATAGTGGATCTAACATAATAGTGAGAGTCCAGTCCATAGTGGGGCCAGCAGGAGACCATCCCGAGCGGAGACATGTCAATTGCGCAGAGATGTCCCCGACCAATGCACAGGCGAGCGGTCCACCCCGGGTCCCGACTTTGGACAGCCAGCACTTCATCAGCAGCCAGTTCTTCCAACTCTAAGGCTGGCAGCATGCCAAGACACGCCCATGCAACAACGCAGCTGCAGGCAATCTGTAATCAGCACACCTGGGACTAATCAAGACAACAGCAGAAAGACCAGTGGACCCTTGGAGCCTACGCCGGAACGTCGTTAACTCTTCGCAGTAAGCATTCTGTTTCTGGCTTCCCTCGTGTACTTGCTCTTCCTGTCCTCCTTGTTTTCCCGCGTCTCATGTCCTTTGTACGCCCCACAGTCCCTGTTCCGCGTGCCTGAGTTGTGTATCTCAACCTCCCTCCGGACTTTGGATTGCTTTCCCCGATCCTCGACCCTCGCTTGGACACGGATCTCGTTGCTTCTCTCCAGCCCCCGACCACTCGCCTGCCCACGGATACCGGCCCTTTTTGCCTCGCCCCTCTGGACTGACGAAGAGTCCATCCAACACGCACTCACAACAACCCTTGGTAACATTTACACTGTTTAATTTACACATCGCCCTGCACCAAACACATAGAGTAGCATAGACATCCCACACACTCATCAAAGGTTGCAATACACCTGTACATCTGATCTTCCTCGTGGTGTCGTCTCCTTCCACCCCTGTTGAACGTAACACCCACAACTCCTAACCACCATCCTGTTAATCCACTTTGCACCTCATCTGATCTTTTTCCACTGAAAAAAAAAAGTGTATTTTGACAAAAAGTGCATGAAAACAAACAATAACAACTATATCTATGGTCTATATGTTTTTTAAAATATTTAATGCGGTAATGTAAACAAATAGACCTTTTTATTACCTTATATGAGAAGCACCATTTTTGGACCTAAGGGTTTAAAGTGCATTAACATTAAAACAATAAATACACATTTAAAGTGTGTGTTTTACATGGAAAGGTCAGTGTGAGGTCAATTGTGAATTATTGAAGTAAAATCATGTTAATCATCGCATGTGACAATATATATGTAAGGTGTACCATTATAATCACAATAAAGGTACAAATAAAGTTATGTCAATCTGATTTGAAAAAAGAAGGCACCAAACTAACACAATATCAACACAAATATTTGTCACTTTAGCATTATGCAAGTATAATATTGTAAATACATGTTTGTGAGCATTAGTATTATTTTTTTGTGTTTTTACTCATAATACCTTTAGATCAGGGGTAGGGAACCTATGGCTCTAGGGCCAGATGTGGCTCTTTTGATGACTGCATCTGGCTCTCAGATAAATCTTAGCTGACATTGCTTAACATGATAAGTCATGAATAATTCCGCCGGTAATCAGTGTTAAAAATAACGTTCAAAATATCAAATCAAATCAAATCAACTTTATTTATAGAGCACATTTAAAATTTACCACAGGGGTAGCCAAAGTGCTGTACAATGAGCAGGTTAAAAGATAAAACGAGTACCGAGCAAACACAACACAACACAAACAGAACACGATAAAAAATAAATAATTAAAATAGAATTAATAAAAACATAAAAACAGGATCACAGCAGGTGTATTATGGGGCGCCATTGCAGGATGGATATCACTCAGTGTTAAAAGCCATGGAATAAAAGTATGTTTTTAAGAGAGATTTAAAAACAGGAAGAGAGGAGGCTTGTCTAACACTCAGGGGTAGGTCGTTCCAGAGCTTGGGAGCAGCAACGGCGAAAGCTCTGTCACCTCTAAGCTTCAGCCTTGTGTCAGGGACCGTCAACAGCAGCTGATCGGCTGATCTTAAGGATCGGGTGGGGCAGTAAGGCTGAAGGAGGTCGGAGAGATAGGTTGGCGCGAGGTTGTTTAGACATTTAAAAACAAATAAAAGGAGTTTAAAATGTATTCGGTAACGCACAGGGAGCCAGTGAAGGGACGCTAAAATAGGGGTGATGTGCTCACGTCTGCGGGTCTGTGTTAGCAGACGAGCAGCAGAGTTCTGCACGAGCTGCAGGCGGGCGAGGGAGGCCTGGCTAATGCCAACATACATTTAACACATTTACATTTAAATATAAAACGTTCATTTTAATCCATCCATCCGTTTTTCTACCGCACCTGTTCAAGAAGTTGCATCAATGGTATGAAGTATTTTAATTATTATTGATAAGCTTCAGAATAACAATATTATTAAAAAGAATAACAGACTTATCATACTCATATCATATCATAAAATGTTGGTCTTACTTAAAATGCACGCATTTAGTTGTGTTCAGTGTTAAAAAATATTATTTGGCTCTCATGGAAATACATTTTAAAATATTTGGCTTTCATTGCTCTCTCAGCCAAAAAGGTTCCCGACCCCTGCTTTAGATCAATTATTTGTTTGTTGATACTATTTCATATGTTAAATTTATCAGTGTCATGTCTGTGTGATCATGTTTTGTTTTAGTAATGTTCGGTTTAAATTTTGGACTTTTTGTGCGCTTTTGTTTTGTTTTGTCACCATAGCAACCATTAGTTTCACCTGTCACGTCACGCACCTGTTCCACCTTTGGACTCATTGTGCACTCTTGTCACCATAGCAACCATTAGTTTTCACCTGTCACGTCACGCACCTGTTTCACGTTTCGAGTCACGCACCTGCTTTCACTAATCATGTCCATAGTATTTAAGTTCATTCATTTTCTGTTGTTCGTTCTGACGACATCACCACATTTATGCTCCTGCACACTCTCCACCCCCTGATGACCCTTGCTACTCTTTTTTTTTCATGCCGGTTCCATGCCAAGTAAGTTTTTGTTTGTTAAGCCACAGTTAGTGTTTTGTTTAATTGTTCATAGTTTCTCTGCCAATGTGCAAAGTTTTGTGTTTAAAGTCTAGTTTTATTCTCCGCCACTGTGCGCGCTTTTTGTTTATTCCTTTTTTGATAGTTTAAAATAAATCATGTACCCACCTTCAAGCCTTGACCAGTCCAGTTCATTTGCACCACGGGAGAACAAACCAAGCCAAAGTCCTAGTCATGACAATCAGACACTTTGGGTCATACATAACCACAATTAGATTGTGAACGACTAAGCAGTGATATAGTTTAAAAAGTGGTGATGTGCACTGAGCTTCCGCCCCCCCCACCCCCAACGTCAACTAGGTCCAGTCTTAAATCCACCCTCCTCCTCCTCCTCCTCCTCCTCCTCCTCCTGATCTCCATCCCTTCTCTGACTACTTCTTCACCGTCACCATTTGTTTATGTGTGTTCCGTGACAGCGTGAGTGATGATCTCTCCTTCATTGGTTTCAACACGAAAAGAACTGGGATGAAAGTTGTCTTCCTCAATCAGCGGCCATTAATGATGATGATGAACGTAGGTAAGTAAGACGCTGCTTGTTGGGGTTTTTTTTTTAGTTCATTTTTTGTATCCGTTTCCAGGTATACGCGACATCATTTGATGTGCTAATTAGAATGCACGTGCCCCATTTAGTTTGATCATTTTGCTAAAAATAAGCTAATTACTTCCAAGTTAACAATACATTACTTATTACTTAATTAATTACATTACTTAAGCAGCTTGATGCTCTTTTTCTCAGTGTTTTTCTTTGTTAAATTCATAAGCAAATGTATGGGAAGCAGTGTAATTATTGATCTATATGGTTGCATAATAGGAATGAGGTGTCACTTCTGTCTCCTCAGTTTCCTACTAATTCATGAAATGTTCTTTTAATAGACTACCAGACCCCAACGTCATACATAGACTTCAATAAAGAACTGGAATATAAGATAATAATGTAATGACATTTTCGATTGTAGGGAAATTCATTAGCTGTGGCTGTAGTTTGCCTCAGCACCAGTATTTTGCAACTATATTAGGTAAATAGAATTCAAAAATACTCAAAACAGCTCTCATTGTTAATTGTATTATTATTATTACGGTGCTGTGCAGTTCTGCGATGCCACCAGTGCTTGATTTTCGCACGGACTTGCATTGAATCTGGTTAGACTGTGCAGGCTTTGACCACAGACTGTATATAATGTGGAAGACCATTCGTTCCCTTTTACAAACCCCGTTTCCATACGAGTTGGGAAATTGTGTTAGATGTAAAAAATAAACGGAATACAATGATTTGCAAATCATTTTCAACCCATATTCAGCTGAATATGCTACATAGACAACATATTTGATGTTCAAACTCATAAACATTTTTTTTTTTTTTGCAAATAATCATTAACTTTAGAATTTGATGCCAGCAACACGTGACAAAGAAGTTGGGAAAGGTGGCAAAAAATACTGATAAAGTTGAGGAATGCTCATCAAACACTTATTTGGAACATCCCACAGTTGTGCAGGCTAATTGGGAACAGGTGGGTGCCATGATTGGGTATAAAAGTAGATTCCATGAAATGCTCAGTCATTCACAAACAAGGATGGGGTGAGAGTCACCACTTTGTCAACAAATGCACGAGTAAATTGTTGAACAGTTTAAGAACAACCTTTCTCAACCAGCTATTGCAAGGAATTTAGGGATTTCACCATCTACGGTCCGTAATATCATCAAAGGGTTCAGAGAATCTGGAGAAATCACTGCACGTAAGCAGCTAAGCCTGTGACCTTCGATCCCTCAGGCTGTACTGCATCAACAAGCGACATCAGTGTGTAAAGGATATCACCACATGGGCTCAGGAACACTTCAGAAACCCACTATCAGTAACTACAGTTGGTCGCAGGATGAGTTTGTTAAGTATAAAAATGAACCTGAAATTTTTGAATGAAAGAAACAGCTGTTCTAAATGTGTCCACTGGATGTCGCAATAGCAATTCTTTGTATCTTTGTAGATGATGCTACATATGTACAAAATAAACCACGTGATGTTAGTACACCAGTCGAGGAAAATGATCAAACTACATAAATAACATACTGTAATTTGATTTTGATATTATTTTTTTGTCTTGATAGATTGAAAATTAACACCAATGAGTTGAGTGATGAACATGATCACATCATTTATTCAGAAACAATAAATAACGACAAATAAAGTATATATACTATTAACCGCAACATGTAAGTGTAAAAAAAAAAACTTTTATGATTTGTACATTTTCAGAATGTGCTTGTTCTATTTTTAAACAAAGAAAACAATCTGAAGTTGTCTTTACTTTTAAGTTATTGTGCCGTGATTTTACCAGTCTGGCCCACTTGGGAGTAGATTTTTCTCCATGTGGCCCCCGATCTAAAATGACAGTTTAAGAAAAACCTTTCTCAACCAGCTATTGCAAGGAATTTAGGGATTTCACCATCTACGGTCCGTAATATCATCAAAGGGTTCAGAGAATCTGGAGAAATCACTGCACGTAAGCAGCTAAGCCCGTGACCTTCGATCCCTCAGGCTGTACTGCATCAACAAGCGACATCAGTGTGTAAAGGATATCACCACATGGGCTCAGGAACACTTCAGAAACCCACTATCAGTAACTACAGTTGGTCGCTACATCTGTAAGTACAAGATAAAACTCTCCTATGCAAGGCGAAAACGGTTTATCAACAACACCCAGAAACGCCGTCGGCTTCGCTGGGCCTGAGCTCATCTAAGATGGACTGATACAAAGTGGAAAAGTGTTCTGTGGTCTGACGAGTCCACATTTCAAATTTGTTTTTGGAAACTGTGGACGTCGTGTCCTCCGGACCAAAGAGGAAAAGAACCATCCGGATTGTTATAGGCGCAAAGTTGAAAAGCCAGCATCTGTGATGGTATGGGGGTGTATTAGTGCCCAAGACATGGGTAACTTACACATCTGTGAAGGCGCCATTAATGCTGAAAGGTACATACAGGTTTTGGAGCAACATATGTTGCCATCCAAGCAACGTTACCATGGACGCCCCTGCTTATTTCAGGAAGACAATGCCAAGCCACGTGTTACATCATCGTGGCTTCAGGAATTTAGGGATTTCACCATCTACGGTCCGTAATATCATCAAAGGGTTCAGAGAATCTGGAGAAATCACTGCACGTAAGCAGCTAAGCCCGTGATCTTTGATCCCTCAGGCTGTACTGCATCAACAAGCGACATCAGTGTGTAAAGGATATCACCACATGGGCTCAGGAACACTTCAGAAACCCACTGTCAGTAACTACAGTTGGTCGCTACATCTGTAAGTGCAAGTTAAAACTCTCCTATGCGAGGCGAAAACGGTTTATCAACAACACCCAGAAACGCCGTCGGCTTCGCTGGGCCTGAGCTCATCTAAGATGGACTGATACAAAGTGGAAAAGTGTTCTGTGGTCTGACGAGTCCACATTTCAAATTTGTTTTTGGAAACTGTGGACGTCGTGTCCTCCGGACCAAAGAGGAAAAGAACCACCCGGATTGTTATAGGCGCAAAGTTGAAAAGCCAGCATCTGTGATGGTATGGGGGTGTATTAGTGCCAAAACTTACACATCTGTGAAGGCACCATTAATGCTGAAAGGTACATACAGGTTTTGGAGCAACATATGTTGCCATCCAAGCAACGTTACCATGGACGCCCCTGCTTATTTCAGCAAGACAATGCCAAGCCACGTGTTACATCAACGTGGCTTCAGAGTAAAAAAGTGCGGGTACTAGACTGGCCTGCCTGTAGTCCAGACCTGTCTCCCATTGAAAATGTGTGGCGCATTATGAAGCCTAAAATACCACAACGGAGACCCCCGGACTGTTGAACAACTTAAGCTGTACATCAAGCAAGAATGGGAAAGAATTCCACCTGAGAAGCTTAAAAAATGTGTCTCCTCAGTTCCCAAACGTTTACTGAGTGTTGTTAAAAGGAAAGACCATGTAACACAGTGGTGAACATGCCCTTTCCCAACTACTTTGTCACGTGTTGCAGCCATGAAATTCTAAGTTAATTATTATTTGCAAAAAAAAAAAAAAAAGTTTATGAGTTTGAATATCAAATATGTTGTCTTTGTAGCATATTCAACTGAATATGGATTGAAAATGATTTGCAAATCATTGTATTCCGTTTATATTTACATCTAACACAATTTCCCAACTCATATGGAAACGGGGTTTGTAGAATAGATTTGGAGTCGACACATGTTGACATGGAACAACATCACAGCGATGTTCTTGAAAAGTTGTAATGTATTTTGTGTGTTAGCGCCACAAACACACTCTCTGTCTCTCACACGCACACACCACTCTGGGGGAAAGTCACGACATACTTCCGCGCCCTTCAGGCTCCACTGCTCTATTTGGGTCCATTTTTTTTTACGTCATGCACACAAGTGATGGCTTGGCTCCAACATGCTTGATGTTTTTGCTGTCTTTGCAAAATGTTGTGACACACTGATGCTCCTATATGGCGGCGGGAGTGGGAGGAAGTGGGAGTGAAATTTCAGCAAGCAGATGGCAGGAGTGTTGTGTGTTTATCCCTCCTTCCGGATCCCAGCCTGGCATACAGTATACATTCAGGGCCAAAGACGACAAGTTATAGACACTCAAATCCCACTAATCTCTTTCTTTGACGCTCACTGTCTGTCACATTTCTTTACAGTCTGGATACTTCTCCTTTTCATTGAGGAGGGATTTGCTCGGGCTCAAAAGACTGCAGGTAAGATTGGTGTCTGCCCTTGCATTGTTGAAAAGCGAGACAAAACATCACCCATGTTACGTTCGTTTTTACGTTTTTGTTACATCTCTCTATACTTAATACAAAACTGGTATTTTGGTCATACTCTTAAATGTAAAGTAAAACCTTAATCAGCTCTGCAGCATAACACATAAGTTTTGGAATGGCCATATATACAGCCTAAAATCTACAAACCCCGTTTCCATATGAGTTGGGAAATTGTGTTAGATGTAAATATAAACGGAATACAATGATTTGCAAATCCTTTTCAAGCCATATTCAATTGAATGCACTACAAAGACAACATATTTGATGTTCAAACTCATAAACTTTATTTTTTTTTTTGCAAATAATAATTAACTTAGAATTTCATGGCTGCAACACGTGCCAAAGTAGTTGGGAAAGGGCATGTTCACCACTGTGTTACATGGCCTTTCTTTTTAACAACACTCAGTAAACGTTTAGGAACTGAGGAGACACATTTTTGAAGCTTCTCAGGTGGAATTCTTTCCCATTCTTGCTTGATGTACAGCTTAAGTTGTTCAACAGTCCGGGGGTCTCCGTTGTGCTATTTTAGGCTTCATAATGCGCCACACATTTTCAATGGGAGACAGGTCTGGACTACAGGCAGGCCAGTCTAGTACCCGCACTCTTTTACTATGAAGCCACGATGATGTAACACGTGGCTTGGCATTGTCTTCCTGAAATAAGCAGGGGCGTCCATGGTAACGTTGCTTGGATGGCAACATATGTTGCTCCAAAACCTGTATGTACCTTTCAGCATTAATGGTGCCTTCACAGATGTGTAAGTTACCCACTAATACACCCCCATACCATCACAGATGCTGGCTTTTCAACTTTGCGCCTATAACAATCCGGATGGTTCTTTTCCTCTTTGGTCCAGAGGACACGACGTCCACAGTTTCCAAAAACAATTTGAAATGTGGACTCGTCAGACCACAGAACACTTTTCCACTTTGCATCAGTCCATCTTCAATGATCTCAGGCCCAGCGAAGCCGACGGCGTTTATGGGTGTTGTTGATAAACGGTTTTCGCCTTGCATAGGAGAGTTTTAACTTGCACTTACAGATGTAGCGACCAACTGTAGTTACTGACAGTGGGTTTCTGAAGTGTTCCTGAGCCCATGTGGTGATATCCTTTACACACTGATGTCGCTTGTTGATGCAGTACAGCCTGAGGGATCGAAGGTCACGGGCTTAGCTGCTTACGTGGAGTGATTTCTCCAGATTCTCTGAACCCTTTGATGATATTACGGACCGTAGATGGTGAAATCCCTAAATTCCTTGCAATAGCTGGTTGAGAAAGGTTTTTCTTAAACTGTTCAACAATTTGCTAACGCATTTGTTGACAAAGTGGTGACCCTCGCCCCATCCTTGTTTGTGAATGACTGAGCATTTCATGGAATCTACTTGTATACCCAATCATGGCACCCACCTGTTCCCAAATTGCCTGTTCACCTGTGGGATGTTCCAAATAAGTGTTTGATGAGCATTCCTCAACTTTATCAGTATTTATTGCCACCTTTCCCAACTTCTTTGTCACGTGTTGCTGGCATCAAATTCTAAAGTTAATGATTATTTGCAGAAATTTTTTTTTTTTATCAGTTTGAACATCAAATATGTTGTCTTTGTAGCATATTCAACTGAATATGGGTTGAAAATGATTTGCAAATCATTGTATTCCGTTTATATTTACATCCAACACAATTTCCCAACTCATATGGAAACGGGGTTTGTGTGTATATATGTATGTATGTATGTATATACAGTACATGTGCATATATGTATATGTATATGTACATTAGTGTGCCGTGAGGTACAGTCTGGTGTGCCGTGGGAGATTATCTAAATTCACCTCTTTGGGTTAAAAATATTTTTTGCAATCCAGAAGTAGTCTGCAAGTGATGTGTTGTTGTTGAGTGTCGGTGCTGTCTAGAGATCGGCAGAGTAACCGTGTAATACTCTTCCATATCAGTAGGTGGCAGCCGGTAGCTAATTGCTTTGTAGATGTCGGAAACAGCGGGAGGCAGCGTGCAGGTAAAAAAGTATCTAATGCTTAAACCAAAAATAAACGAAAGGTGAGTGACCCTAAGAAAAGGCATTGAAGCTTAGGGAAGGCTATGCAGAACGAAACTAAAACTGAACTGGCTCCAAAGTAAACAAAAACAGAATGCTGGACGACAGCAAAGACTTACTGCGGAGCAAAGACGGCGTCCACAATGTACATCCGAACATGACATGACAATCAACGCAAAAAATGTGCCTTGGCTCAAAAAAGGTTAAAAAACACTGATCTAGACAACAGAAATATAGGCACACTGACTCTTAATTCTGTGCGTGAGGCTGTAGATAGCATCACCAGCGCATTTGTGCGTCTGGAATTATTTAAAGGCAAGAAAATGCATAATGAAAGATGTCTTTTCATGTAGGAGATATACAGGTAAAAGCCAGTAAATTAGAATATTTTGAAAAACTTGATTTATTTCAGTAATTGCATTCAAAAGGTGTAACTTGTACATTATATTTATTCATTGCACACAGACTGATGCATTCAAATGTTTATTTCATTTAATTTTGATGATTTGAAGTGGCAACAAATGAAAATCCAAAATTCCGTGTGTCACAAAATTAGAATATTACTTAAGGCCAATACAAAAAAGGGATTTTTAGAAATGTTGGCCAACTGAAAAGTATGAAAATGAAAAATATGAGCATGTACAATACTCAATACTTGGTTGGAGCTCCTTTTGCCTCAATTACTGCGTTAATGCGGCGTGGCATGGAGTCGATGAGTTTCTGGCACTGCTCAGGTGTTATGAGAGCCCAGGTTGCTCTGATAGTGGCCTTCAACTCTTCTGCGTTTTTGGGTCTGGCATTCTGCATCTTCCTTTTCACAATACCCCACAGATTTTCTATGGGGCTAAGGTCAGGGGAGTTGGCGGGCCAATTTAGAACAGAAATACCATGGTCCCTAAACCAGGCACGGGTAGATTTTGCGCTGTGTGCAGGCGCCAAGTCCTGTTGGAACTTGAAATCTCCATCTCCATAGAGCAGGTCAGCAGCAGGAAGCATGAAGTGCTCTAAAACTTGCTGGTAGACGGCTGCGTTGACCCTGGATCTCAGGAAACAGAGTGGACCGAAACCAGCAGATGACATGGCACCCCAAACCATCACTGATGGTGGAAACTTTACACTAGACTTCAGGCAACGTGGATCCTGTGCCTCTCCTGTCTTCCTCCAGACTCTGGGACCTCGATTTCCAAAGGAAATGCAAAATTTGCATGGTTGGGTGATGGTTTGGGGTGCCATGTCATCTGCTGGTGTCGGTCCACTCTGTTTCCTGAGATCCAGGGTCAACGCAGCCGTCTACCAGCAAGTTTTAGAGCACTTCATGCTTCCTGCTGCTGACCTGCTCTATGGAGATGGAGATTTCAAGTTCCAACAGGACTTGGCGCCTGCACACAGCGCAAAATCTACCCGTGCCTGGTTTACGGACCATGGTATTTCTGTTCTAAATTGGCCCGCCAACTCCCCTGACCTTAGCCCCATAGAAAATCTGTGGGGTATTGTGAAAAGGAAGATGCAGAATGCCAGACCCAAAAACGCAGAAGAGTTGAAGGCCACTATCAGAGCAACCTGGGCTCTCATAACACCTGAGCAGTGCCAGAAACTCATCGACTCCATGCCACGCCGCATTAACGCAGTAATTGAGGCAAAAGGAGCTCCAACCAAGTATTGAGTATTGTACATGCTCATATTTTTCATTTTCATACTTTTCAGTTGGCCAACATTTCTAAAAATCCCTTTTTTGTATTAGCCTTAAGTAATATTCTAATTTTGTGACACACGGAATTTTGGATTTTCATTTGTTGCCACTTCAAATCATCAAAATTAAATGAAATAAACATTTGAATGCATCAGTCTGTGTGCAATGAATAAATATAATGTACAAGTTACACCTTTTGAATGCAATTACTGAAATAAATCAAGTTTTTCAAAATATTCTAATTTACTGGCTTTTACCTGTATATACTAATATATATACGGTATATACAAAAACAAAAAACGAACAACATTAAAAAACGCCATGAGACACCAAAGCGCAGCAATTGAATTTGTTTTAATCAGCTCCTTAAGTCATCCAGCAGCAATGCAATTATAAAAGAAAACTGCTGATTAGACGATAAATCTAATATTTTATATCTGTCCGTCCAAATATGTTGAAACACACACGCAGGACTGAGGATTCTCGTCTGTCTGTGCAACGCAGCACTGATCCTGCAGCTGTCAGTTTACACCTTTTTCTTACCGAATGCTAAATAAAATACCATATAGTGCTTGCAAAAAGGTGATGAGTGTTGATAAATAACATTGCGCGTGCTAAATAATTATATTTGCATTTTCTTTTCGTTGGATTGATCATCATATATTTGACATATTAATGAAGACAGCGACACAAAATTGATTGCACACCTTTTTCTGTTCACTTAAAGGGGAACTGCACCTTTTTTTTTGGAATTGTGCCTATCGTTCACAATTATCATGAGAGACAAGAACACACACGTCTTTTTTTTAGGATTTTTAAAGATGGTAAACGCTTGAAACACGCGGCTCATGGGAGTCACAGTTGTAGCCTTCAAAGCCCTCTAAAACAACTTCAAAACCTTCCATCAACGTTTTATATACACACTGCAAGTACTGTATATACGTGTATATAATGTAGTAACAGACACGTTCATAAAAATAAGTAATATGTACAATATTTACCATATTTTGATCATTTTAATCAATTCCGGGATGGATTTCTTCAGCGCATTGATTTCCGTTTCCATAGCAAAATTTAAACTCCAAACGCATATCAATCAATCAATCAATCAATCTTTATTTATATAGCCCTAAATCACAAGTGTCTCAAAGGGCTGCACAAGCCACAACGACATCCTCGGTACAAAGCCCACATACGGGCAAGGAAAAACTCACCCCAGTGGGACGTCGATGTGAATGACTATGAGAAACCTTGGAGAGGACCGCATATGTGGGTAACCCCCCCCCCCCCCTCTAGGGGAGACCGAAAGCAATGGATGTCGAGTGGGTCTGACATAATATTGTGAGAGTCCAGTCCATAGTGGATCCAACATAATAGTAAGTAGTGGGGCCAGCAGGACACCATCCCGAGCGGAGACGGGTCAGCAGCGCAGAGATGTTCCCAGCCGATGCACAGGCGAGCGGTCCACCCCGGGTCCCGACTCTGGACAGCCAGCACTTCATCCATGGCCACCGGAACTGGCTAGTTCTAGCTTAACTGACTCCTCACCCGGACTAGCAGGCTCTGTAATTGCCTGTGTCCGGGCTTGCTCTAGTGTAGTTAGTCAAATGTGATTTAAACAGTAGTCTATATTCTTAGACAGGATGATGGCGCCTTCCTGGTTAGGGTGAAGGCCGTCCCTCATCAGCAAGCCTGGTTTGCCCCAGAAAGAGGGCCAATTATCAATAAACGTTAGTCCCTGTTGTCTACAGAAGCTAGCCAGCCACTTGTTAAGCGAGACTAATCTGCTATATCTCTCATCATTGCCTCTCGCAGGCAGGGGGCCAGAGACAATTACTCGATGCCTGGACATCTTTCTAGCGAGATCACAAGTCCTGGCTATGTTTCTCTTTGTAATCTCTGACTGTCTCATTCTAGTGTCATTGGAGCCAACGTGTACAACTATATTCGCATAACTAGTGGTGCGATTAGCCTGTCGTACGTGTTTACTAGGCCTGTTGCGAGTTAGCTCCCTAAGATTAGCCTCAATGTCAGGTGCTCGGGCCCCCGGGATGCACTTAATTGTGGCTGGTTTGCTAAGCTTTATGTATCGTGGTGTCTTAGACGCTCACTTTTACGTCTAATACCGAAGCATGCCGATGTGTTACTACGATAGAAAAAGAGTTCCTCAGTGTTCGCTCTTACAATAATAATGTTGCTACAGCTTGATTATTATACAGGTTACAGAACGTAAATGAAGTATAGCCACCAAGAACGAGTCCATTTTTACATGTTAGAATGCAAAAAAAACCCAAAACCTTTTGTCTTCTTGTCTCTCATAACGAGTGTTTAAGGTAGGCAAAATTCCCCAAAAAAGTGCAGTTCCGCTTCACTTAACACAACGTTTAGTAGATCAGCTTTGCGTGTGCTATCAAGTTTGCACGTGTTTTAATCAAGCGACCCTTTAGTAAATCAGGCCCTTTTTCTTCTGGTATTTTGATATTTTACAGTTTAAGTTGATACTACACATTTGGGTATCCAATACCAAGTAGTTAATGTTCAAGATCATTGAAAGATGAAATTTCTAAACACATTTATAAGCAACGAATCAATAAAATATTTAAATAACTTCCTACTATTGGCTCCAATTTAAATCCTTTGGTTTTTGCCATTTACGTCCTCCTCTACTCAGGGACTTATTTCCTACATTTCTAAACAATAACAACAACAACAGAATACGTTTTGATAGTAAAAGACAGCAATATCTCCGATTTTTTCACAAAAAATGTGATTTACGATTGTTTTCCCATTTTCCCCTACTCTTTAAAGAAACCAATGTATACAAAGACAATTTCAAACGAGTTTTGTTTCTATTTGATCAAAAACTAGTAGTTTGAAAATGACACTGCAATACATTGCATCTTACTCTTAGCAAAATTCTTAATTTGTATAATGTTGTTCTTTTTAGACCAGATATAAATTGTACTTTTTATGCAATCATTTTCAAATAACTGTATTAAAGCTTCCTCGAGGAGGCAATACTTCTGCTTAAATAAAATACTTCTGTGAAAAAAAAAAATAGCATTGCACATTACATGCAAATACATATTAATCTCCAAAACTGAGATTAATAAAGTGAAAATTTAAAACTTCTGTCTTGAAAAAAATACTTCTGTAATTAAAACATGTAGCATTGCACATTGCATGCAAATAAATATACTCCACTTCATCGATAAAGATACCAATCATCATTAAATAGCAATAAAAATCAATCAGAACAATAAAGTGCAAACTTAAAACTTCTGTTTTGAATACAATTCTACTACATTGTATGCAAATAAATAATCCCAAAAACATAGAGATGACTATATTGTTTTAGTAAGTGGATAAACGCAGACTTTTCCCTGAAGTATCCTGGGGTCCTTGTTACTGTGAACTGATGTTCAAGACAATGTACACTTCATTGCAATATTAAACTATTACTAGAATAGGCAATTCCTGAAGACATTGTGTGTGAATGCTGAAGTTGAACTGAAATGCTGACCGAATATAGTATGAATGTAAGAATAGTTTGAATGTTGAAAAGCTGACGCTGAACTGAAATGCTAATGGAACGTAGGATGAATGTAGAAATGGTTTAAATGTTGAAATTGTTTAAACGCTGAAATAGTTTGAATGTTGGAATGGTTTGAATGTGGAAGAGTTTGAATTTCCAGGGAAACCGGAATTTGGTTTGGAACTTGGGAAAGTGTTAGTTTGAATGTCCAGGATGAGTAGAATGTGTTGATGTTGGAATGGTTTGAATAGGTAGAAAAATGTGGGAATTGTGCAACTTGGAAAAATGTCCCAGTCATTTCAATGGGAACTTCCTGGAAATTTGGGAATTTTGGGAAAAGCGGGATTTTTAAAAAAATTATTAGGAGCATGAATGTCCTGAATAAAATGAATTGGTTGGTGTTGGAATTGTTTAAATCGGTCAAGAAATGTTGAATTAGTAACAGTTGTTAATTGACAAATTCCTGGAATTTCGGGAAAACCGTGAATTTTTGTAGTTACTTCACCAACTTGGTTTTTGTCCCGAATATGAGGAGTGTTTTGACGGTGGAACGGTTGAAATGGGTTGAAAAATGTGAAAGGAGTAGTCGAACTTAAGAAGGATGGAAATAGGCTACCAAAAAACGTGATTTCCTGGAAATTTGTTGAATGTCCAGGATGAGTTGAATGTGTTGAAGGTGGAATGGTTTGAATCGGTTGAAGAATGTGGAAATTGTGGAAGTTTGAAAAATGGCCAACTAAATTTGGAATTTGAAAAAAAAGGAATTATGGGAAATCCGGGATTTTTTTTTTTCAGAAAAAATTGGGAATTTCGGGAAAAGCGTTTTTTTTTTTTGAAAATCGTAAAAAACTTGAATGGTCTGAATGAGTTGAAATGGTTGGTGTTGAGATTTTTCAAATCGGTCGAGAAATGTTGAAGTAGTAACATGTTGAATTGAGAAATGGTATTACGGAATTCTTGGAATTTCGGGAAATTTTCCAGTTAAAAAAACAGCTTCTTTTTTTGTCCTGATTAAGAGGAATGTTTTGACGTTGGAAGGGTTGAAATGTATTAAAAATGTGGAAGGAGTAGTCGCCAGAAAAAAGGGTGGAAATAGGGCTTTGGAAAAGCAGGAATTCTGGAAAATTCTGGAATCTTTTTGAACTTGGAAAAAAAATTGTTTGAATTTCCAGAATGGTGGAATTTGTTGAAGTTGGAATGGTATGAATAGGTTGAAAAATGTGGAAATGGTGAAAGTTTGAAAAACGGCCAATTCAATTTGAATGGGGAAAATGCAAAAAAAAAAAAAAAAAAAAAAAAAAGGTATTATGGGAAATCCAGGGGAAAAAAATGTCAGTAAAAATTGCGAATTTCGGGAAAAGTGGGATTCTTTTTGAAAATCGTAAAAAACTTGAATGGTCTAAATGAGTTGAAATGGTTGGTGTTGAAATTTTTCCAAACGGTCGAGAAATGTTGAAGTAGTAACATGTTGAATTGAGAAATGGTATTACGGAATTCCTGGAATTTTTCCATTTAAAAAAACAACTTTGTTTTTTCTTCTGATTAAGAGAAATATTTTGACGATGGAACGGTTGAAATGTGTTGAAAAATGTGGAAGGAGTAGTCGCCAGAAAAAAGGGTGGAAATAGGGCTTTGGAAAAGCAGAAATTCTGGAAAATCCTGGAATCTTTTTGAACTTGGAAAAATAATTAGTTAGAATTTCCAGAATGTTGGAATTTGTTGAAGTTGGAATGGTATGAATAGGTTGAAAAATGTGGAAATGGTGAAAGTTTGAAAAACGGCCAATTCAATTTGAATGGGGAAAATGAAAAAAAAAAAAAAAAAAAAAAAAGGTATTATGGGAAATCCAGGGGAAAAAAATGTCAGTAAAAATTGCGAATTTCGGGAAAAGTGGGATTTTTTTTGAAAATCATAAAAAAAACTTGAATGGTCTAAATGAGTTGAAATGGTTGGTGTTGAAATTTTTCCAAACGGTCGAGAAATGTTGAAGTAGTAACATGTTGAATTGAGAAATGGTATTACGGAATTCCTGGAATTTTTCCATTTAAAAAAACAACTTTGTTTTTTCTTCTGATTAAGAGAAATATTTTGACGATGGAACGGTTGAAATGTGTTGAAAAATGTGGAAGGAGTAGTCGCCAGAAAAAAGGGTGGAAATAGGGCTTTGGAAAAGCAGAAATTCTGGAAAATCCTGGAATCTTTTTGAACTTGGAAAAATAATTAGTTAGAATTTCCAGAATGTTGGAATTTGTTGAAGTTGGAATGGTATGAATAGGTTGAAAAATGTGGAAATGGTGAAAGTTTGAAAAACGGCCAATTCAATTTGAATGGGGAAAATGCAAAAAAAAAAAAAAAAAAAAAAAAAAAAAGGTATTATGGGAAATCCAGGGGAAAAAAATGTCAGTAAAAATTGCGAATTTCGGGAAAAGTGGGATTTTTTTTGAAAATCGTAAAAAACTTGAATGGTCTAAATGAGTTGAAATGGTTGGTGTTGAAATTTTTCCAAACGGTCGAGAAATGTTGAAGTAGTAACATGTTGAATTGAGAAATGGTATTACGGAATTCCTGGAATTTTTCCATTTAAAAAAACAACTTTTTTTTTTCTTCTGATTAAGAGAAATATTTTGACGATGGAACGGTTGAAATGTGTTGAAAAATGTGGAAGGAGTAGTCGCCAGAAAAAAGGGTGGAAATAGGGCTTTGGAAAAGCAGAAATTCTGGAAAATCCTGGAATCTTTTTGAACTTGGAAAAACAATTAGTTAGAATTTCCAGAATGTTGGAATTTGTTGAAGTTGGAATGGTATGAATAGTTTGAAAAATGTGGAAATGGTGAAAGTTTGAAAAACGGCCAATTCAATTTGAATGGGGAAAATGCAAAAAAAAAAAAAAAAAAAAAAAAAAAGGTATTATGGGAAATCCAGGGGAAAAAAATGTCAGCAAAAATTGCGAATTTCGGGAAAAGTGGGATTTTTTTTGAAAATCGTAAAAAACTTGAATGGTCTAAATGAGTTGAAATGGTTGGTGTTGAAATTTTTCCAAACGGTCGAGAAATGTTGAAGTAGTAACATGTTGAATTGAGAAATGGTATTACGGAATTCCTGGAATTTTTCCATTTAAAAAAACAACTTTGTTTTTTCTTCTGATTAAGAGAAATATTTTGACGATGGAACGGTTGAAATGTGTTGAAAAATGTGGAAGGAGTAGTCGCCAGAAAAAAGGGTGGAAATAGGGCTTTGGAAAAGCAGAAATTCTGGAAAATCCTGGAATCTTTTTGAACTTGGAAAAATAATTAGTTAGAATTTCCAGAATGTTGGAATTTGTTGAAGTTGGAATGGTATGAATAGGTTGAAAAATGTGGAAATGGTGAAAGTTTGAAAAACGGCCAATCCATTTTGAATGGGAAAAATGTCCCGGAAAACCTGGAATTCTGGGAAATCTGGAAATTTTTGGAATTTGTCAAAGGAAAGCCCGCGATTCCCGAATAGGCAGAACAGTTTGAAGTTGGAACGGTTTGAAGGTAGAGCACGCCAAAATCTGGAGAAGAAGAAGTAGAGGAATAATAATAAATAGATTAATTTTGGTGTAGAAAACCATATGTGTGAATGCTTTGGAGCATTCACACATTGATCATTTAATTCCTTATAATTCCACAAGAGTTTTGCAGCAGCACACGCGCATTTGAGCTGTCTGGTTGGGACGTGCAGATGGACTGCTTTAGTGATCGCTCTGTGCGTTCTTCTCCATGCTGGACATGCGACTTTGTGCCACAGTAAGCTGCTTCTTAGGTGGAGTTGTTGCTGCAGTCCTGTTTGCCTTGTAAAGAGTTGCATTTCCCCCACTGGGCTCAATGCTGTTTCCGATGCTGGAATAAGTTTGTTGTGCTGCTGCCTTTTTGAAAGAAACTTTGCAGCATTTGTTCCATGCCTGTTGCCGCAAATCCAAACCACTGGCAACGCAGTGGAACTAACATCTCGCTCTTGTTAGCCTTGCAGATCTCCGCTAAGGAACTAAAGGGTTGGGTGAGGACTATGGGAGCTCATGGGGGCAAATAAATATGCCGGAGCGTGAGTAAAAAACAAAATAAAATAGGTCTACTGTACATGTCATATACTGATCATTTACTTGGCGAGAATGCATTCCAAATGCGTTTGTTCGCTTATTGCTGTCAAATTTGTGGGACTCAGCGAGAATGTGTCGTCAACATGCATTATTACAATACAACGTATATCAGCTCTATCCTTACTGCCCCACCCGATCCTTAAGATCAGCCGATCAGCTGCTGTTGACGGTCCCTGACACAAGGCTGAAGCTTAGAGGTGACAGAGCTTTCGCCGTTGCTGCTCCCAAGCTCTGGAACGACCTACCCCTGAGTGTTAGACAAGCCTCCTCTCTTCCTGTTTTTAAATCTCTCTTAAAAACATACTTTTATTCCATGGCTTTTAACACTGAGTGATATCCATCCTGCAATGGCGCCCCATAATACACCTGCTGTGATCCTGTTTTTATGTTTTTATGTTTTTATTAATTCTATTTTAATTATTTATTTTTTATCGTGTTCTGTTTGTGTTGTGTTGTGTTTGCTCGGTACTCGTTTTATCTTTTAACCTGCTCATTGTACAGCACTTTGGCTACCCCTGTGGTAAATTTTAAATGTGCTTTATAAATAAAGTTGATTTGATTTGATTTGATTTGATATTGATGCCATTCATATCGCATATCGTCTGTATTGTATATTGTGCTTTGTGCTGTGCAGAGCAAGGTGCGGTGTCCAAAGTGGTGAAACCTTCGCCTTCACAGAGGCCGCCACGTTCCCGTCACTGTGGAAATTGGATACGGCACGCAGATGGCGGCACCTTCAGCTCTCCCAACTACCCAAACACGTACCCTGCGAACAAGGAGTGTCTTTATGTGCTGGAAGGTAAATGCCAATTGCATTTCATTGCTAGTATGCTGAAATGCGATTTTCTTATTTAAACGGGGATAGCAGGTCCATTCTATGTGTCATACTTGATCATTTCGCGATATTGCCATATTTTTGCTGAAAGGATTTAGTAGAGAACATCGACGATAAAGTTCGCAACTTTTGGTCGCTGATAAAAAAGCCTTGCCTGTATCGGAAGTAGCAGACAATATGCGCATGACGTCACAGGTTGTGGAGCTCCTCACATCTGCACATTGTTTACAATTATGGCCACCAGCAGCGAAAGCGATTCGGACCAAGAAAGCGACGATTTCCCCATTGATTTGAGCGAGGATGAAACATTTGTGGATGAGGAAAGTGAGAGTGAAGGACTAGAGGGCAGTGGGAGCGATTCAGATAGGGAAGATGCTGTGAGAGGCGGGTGGGACCTGATATTCAGCTGGGAATGACTAAAACAGTAAATAAACACAAGACATATATATACTCTATTACCCACAACACAACCAGGCTTATATTTAATATGCCACAAATTAATCCCGCATAACAACCCACCTGCACAACACACTCAATCCCACAGCCCAAAGTACCGTTCACCTCCCCAAAGTTCATACAGCACATACAGGTAAAAGCCAGTAAATTAGAATATTTTGAAAAACTTGATTTATTTCAGTAATTGCATTCAAAAGGTGTAACTTGTACATTATATTTATTCATTGCACACAGACTGATGCATTCAAATGTTTATTTCATTTAATTTTGATGATTTGAAGTGGCAACAAATGAAAATCCAAAATTCCGTGTGTCACAAAATTAGAATATTACTTAAGGCTAATACAAAAAAGGGATTTTTAGAAATGTTGGCCAACTGAAAAGTATGAAAATGAAAAATATGAGCATGTACAATACTCAATACTTGGTTGGAGCTCCTTTTGCCTCAATTACTGCGTTAATGCGGCGTGGCATGGAGTCGATGAGTTTCTGGCACTGCTCAGGTGTTATGAGAGCCCAGGTTGCTCTGATAGTGGCCTTCAACTCTTCTGCGTTTTTGGGTCTGGCATTCTGCATCTTCCTTTTCACAATACCCCACAGATTTTCTATGGGGCTAAGGTCAGGGGAGTTGGCGGGCCAATTTACAACAGAAATACCATGGTCCGTAAACCAGGCACGGGTAGATTTTGCGCTGTGTGCAGGCGCCAAGTCCTGTTGGAACTTGAAATCTCCATCTCCATAGAGCAGGTCAGCAGCAGGAAGCATGAAGTGCTCTAAAACTTGCTGGTAGACGGCTGCGTTGCAGATGACATGGCACCCCAAACCATCACTGATGGTGGAAACTTTACACTAGACTTCAGGCAACGTGGATCCTGTGCCTCTCCTGTCTTCCTCCAGACTCTGGGACCTCGATTTCCAAAGGAAATGCAAAATTTGCATGGTTGGGTGATGGTTTGGGGTGCCATGTCATCTGCTGGTGTCGGTCCACTCTGTTTCCTGAGATCCAGGGTCAACGCAGCCGTCTACCAGCAAGTTTTAGAGCACTTCATGCTTCCTGCTGCTGACCTGCTCTATGGAGATGGAGATTTCAAGTTCCAACAGGACTTGGCGCCTGCACACAGCGCAAAATCTACCCGTGCCTGGTTTACGGACCATGGTATTTCTGTTCTAAATTGGCCCGCCAACTCCCCTGACCTTAGCCCCATAGAAAATCTGTGGGGTATTGTGAAAAGGAAGATGCAGAATGCCAGACCCAAAAACGCAGAAGAGTTGAAGGCCACTATCAGAGCAACCTGGGCTCTCATAACACCTGAGCAGTGCCAGAAACTCATCGACTCCATGCCACGCCGCATTAACGCAGTAATTGAGGCAAAGGGAGCTCCAACCAAGTATTGAGTATTGTACATGCTCATATTTTTCATTTTCATACTTTTCAGTTGGCCAACATTTCTAAAAATCCCTTTTTTGTATTAGCCTTAAGTAATATTCTAATTTTGTGACACACGGAATTTTGGATTTTCATTTGTTGCCACTTCAAATCATCAAAATTAAATGAAATAAACATTTGAATGCATCAGTCTGTGTGCAATGAATAAATATAATGTACAAGTTACACCTTTTGAATGCAATTACTGAAATAAATCAAGTTTTTCAAAATATTCTAATTTACTGGCTTTTACCTGTATATTTTCCCCAAAGTCCCCAAAGTTACGTATGTGACATGCACATAGCGGCACGCACGTACGGGCAAGCGATCAAATGTTTGGAAGCCGCAGCTGCATGCGTACTCACGGTACCGTGTCTGCATATCCAACTCAAAGTCCTCCTGGTAAGAGTCTCTGTTGTCCCAGTTCTCCACAGGCCAATGGTAAAGCTTGACTGTCATCTTTCAGGAATGTAAACAATGAAACACCGGCTGTGTTTGTGTTGCTGCAGCCGCCCGCAATACACCGCTTCCCACCTACAGCTTTCTTCTTTGCTGTCTCCATTGTTCATTGAACAAATTGCAAAAGATTCACCAACACAGATGTCCGGAATACTGTGGAATTTTGCGATGAAAACAGACGACTTAATAGCTGGCCACCATGCTGTCCCAAAATGTCCTCTACAATCCGTGACGTCACGTGCCGGCGTCATCATACCGAGACGTTTTCAGCAGGATATTTTGCGCGAAATTTAAAATTGCAGTTTAGTAAGCTAACCCGGCCGTATTGGCATGTGTTGCAATGTTAAGATTTCATCATTGATATATAAACTATCAGACTGCGTGGTGGGTTTCAGTAGGCCTTTAAGGCATTACTTTAACAGTATTGTTAGCGTTGATGCTACAGTAGTGCAATGACAACATGAGAGGGTCAGTGTTTCTCGCAGCCCTGCAATCTACCTGTAGAGGCGAGTGATAGATGACATTGTCATCTCATTTGCATAACCGCCAGAGGAGTCCAATTATAATGTGTATTGTCAAACTGGAATTATTGAGCAGTCTTGGCTTCTGAACAGAGAACGCAGTGTCTTCAGATGAACTCATCAATTTAAATGTTTGACTATAGAGTGTGTGTGACTCAGTTTGGTATCTGAAATACACAAGTACAAGATTTTATTACTCTGTCATCTAATTAAATAGACTCAATGTCTGCATTTCATAATCTTACAAAGTCATTCTGATACAAACATTGGCAGTTAATAGAATTGCGTATGTCGTCTTAAAGTACCAGTACAGTGGAAAAACAAGTTGCCTCTATATTAAAAATATGATCATATATATCTGCCTTGTGATACCAAAAGGCTTCCAAAGTTTGCGAATAAATAGTATCAATCTCATGGAAATCCCCGAGCCATTTTGAGAGGTGATAAGGAAGCCAGTCACGTGATCGCGTGACGTCGTGCTAGGACCCAAAAATCCCTTGCCCATCAACAACAATGCTAATCAAGCAGACTTTGTGAGAGCCAACAACTATTACTTTTGGAAAAATTATGATCCAGGACCTTATATTTTTGCGCCCGAACACAAAGAGGATGAGCTATAAGTTTTAGAAGCCGAGTGACGGATACAGTTTCATTGTGACACTAGCATTCACAGTATTGCTAGGTGCTAAACATCAGAGGTGTGGACTCGAGTCACATGACTTGGACTCGAGTCAGACTCGAGTCATGAATTTGATGACTTTAGACTCGACTTGACAAAATGTAAAAAGACTTGCAACTCGACTTAGACTTTAACATCAATGACTTGTGACTTCACTTGGACTTGAGCCTTTTGAATTGACATGACTTGACATGACTTGCTACTTTCCCCAAAACCCAAAGATGAAAAAGTTATTCGGGAGCGCTCCGTATTTTTCATTGTGTACTTGTCTATCAGCGTTGCGTGTGTCAGCTGGTGTGGTCTCAGTACAACAGCCAATCAAATTAGATCTACTTTGTTTTCATCACACAGCATTCATCCAATCAAATTGCAGGACAACCAACGAAGAAGACATGTCCAAACCACACGCCAGTGAACAAAAAATGATACCTAAAATAATTTCGTTTGGGTATAAAAATTACGAGGTGGTCAACACAAAACGGTTTGCAGTATGCAACACATGTGGTTCGAAAATGACTGATGGAGAGGCAACAACTTCCAACTTCGTCCGGCATTTGAAGTTGCACAAAGAACGGTAAGTTTTGAATGTAAGATAACGTTTATTGGCTAAGTAACGTGACTTTTATTTGCTGTGTAGTTAAATCAGTGAGGCTGTAAACTCACTGCTAACGTTATAACGTTATTGCAAACACGGGAATCTGTTGCAGTTCACTACCTTATTCATACTTTTTGTTCAGTGATTTTTTTAAGCAGGGTTACGTTAGTCAATATATCACACGTAACGTTAGACGGCGGTCAGCAGCACCGCGTATTTTAGCCACCTAAAAAAAGACAAAAATAGTAAAATAAAGGTCAGTTAAAATGTATACTATATTATGAATATGTGTACCGTTTTAGCTAGCTTTCTGACATACTGTTGATTGTTTACCTCAGTGGTCCCCAACCACCGGGCCACGGCCCGGTACTGGTCCGTGGATCGATTGGTATCGGGCCGCACAAGAAATATTTTTTTTATTTTTTTATTTTTTTATTTTTTTTATTAAATCAACATAAAAAACACAAGATACACTTACAAGTAGTGCACCAACCCAAACAAACTCTCTCCCCCCTTTTGTTCTGGGCATTGAACATGAAGACTCTTCCTTCACTGTTCCGAGTGGCCATGAGAGTCTTGGCAGTGCCTGCCTCCAGTGCTCCAGTGGAGCGAGTTTTCAGCCATGGTGGCATCATACTACGCCCCCATCGTGCACAAATGACTGACAGACTCTTGGCTAATTTGGTCTTTTGCAAATGCAATGCAGCATAGGGCCCTGACATATAAAAAGTACAACTTTTTTGTTATGTTCACGTATATGTCATGTTTTTTCAATGTTAACACTTTTGTACAAATAAGTACATTTGCACTTTATTTTTCAATGTGTTTGTTCTGTAAAGGAATGAGTTAATGTTTAAAATGACTGGTTAATAGTGCTATTATAAAGTGCAATGTCAGCACAATTTTCTTTCCTGCAATTTAAAATGCACTTGTTTTAATAAATAAATACAGCGTTTGAAAAGCATACACAATCTGTGTTAATATATTAGTCTGTGGTTAAAAGGACTTGAAAGGACTCAAAACTCAAAATGCAGGACTTAGGACTTGACTTGAGACTTTCCAGTCTTGACTTTGGACTTGACTCGGGGCTTGCCTGTCTTGACTCGGGACTTGACTCGGACTTGAGGGCAAAGACTTGAGACTTACTTGTGACTTGCAAAGCAATGACTTGGTCCCACCTCTGCTAAACATACAAACTAACCATCATAAAACAAACACTTACTGTAATATTTCCACTCTCGCTGGGATGCCGACCGACGGGACGCTCACATAATCCCGTTTAGATGAAGATTCAATCACAATCCTCACTAAGGGTTATAAAAAAGTTCCAGCAGGAAGCGTCTTGTGGGGTCTATTTCGCCATTTTAGGGGATGTCAAAGTGGACCAGCCTGTCAGACCTTGGACACATTTGTCTACTACCAGGCGAGGACTTCCTGAATTATAATCTAGAATGTACTTTTAGCAAGTTTGAGACCAGGCAGAAGCAGCCACCGGTTTATAGTGTGTCAACAATAGCAGCATAAGCTAACATTAGCTCACTGCTAAAATGGTCTATTTGCATTGGCGCTTATAATAACAATATCACTCATATTTGGTTAATTTTCAGGTCATGACATGTAACTGGAATATTGTTAGTGGTTTCTGGATGTTTTTAGAGAGAGTATAATGAGCGCAATTGAGGAAGTTCGATCTGTATTTTTTTTTTACCATTTTGAATGCATAAAAAAGCCAAGCATATGTGTTCTTGCCTTACATATGGATTGCAGAGGTGGGACCAAGTCATTGTTTTGCAAGTCACAAGTAAGTCTCAAGTCTTTGCCCTCAAGTCCGAGTCAAGTCCCGAGTCAAGACAGGCAAGCCCCGAGTCAAGTCCAAAGTCAAGACTGGAAAGTCTCAAGTCAAGTCCTAAGTCCTGCATTTTGAGTTTCGAGTCCTTTCAAGTCCTTTTAACCACAGACTAATATATTAACACAGATTGTGTATGCTTTTCAAACGCTGTATTTATTTATTAAAACAAGTGCATTTTAAATTGCAGGAAAGAAAATTGTGCTGACATTGCACTTTATAATAGCACTATTAACCAGTCATTTTAAACATTAACTCATTCCTTTACAGAACAAACACATTGAAAAATAAAGTGCAAATGTACTTATTTGTACAAAAGTGTTAACATTGAAAAAACATGACATATACGTGAACATAACAAAAAAGTTGTACTTTTGTCAGGGCCCTATGCTGCATTGCATTTGCAAAAGACCAAATTAGCCAAGAGTCTGTCAGTCATTTGTGCACGATGGGGGCGTAGTATGATGCCACCATGGCTGAAAACTCGCTCCACTGGAGCACTGGAGGCAGGCACTGCCAAGACTCTCATGGCCACTCGGAACAGTGAAGGAAGAGTCTTCATGTTCAATGCCCAGAACAAAAGGGGGGAGAGAGTTTGTTTGGATTGGTGCACTACTTGTAAGTGTATCTTGTGTTTTTTATGTTGATTTAATAAAAAAGAAAAAAATATATATATATATATTTCTTGTGCGGCCCGATACCAATCGATCCACGGACCAGTACCGGGCCGCGGCCCGGTGGTTGGGGACCGCTGAGGTAAACAACCAACAGTATGTCAGAAAGCTAGCTAAAACGGTACACATATTCATAATATAGTATACATTTTAACTGACCTTTATTTTACTATTTTTGTCTTTTTTTAGGTGGCTAAAATTTGCGGTGCTGCTGACCGCCGTCTAACGTTACGTGTGATATATTGACTAACGTAACCCTGCTTAAAAAAATCACTGAACAAAAAGTATGAATAAGGTAGTGAACTGCAACAGATTCCCGTGTTTGCAATAACGTTATAACGTTAGCAGTGAGTTTACAGCCTCACTGATTTAACTACACAGCAAATAAAAGTCACGTTACTTAGCCAATAAACGTTATCTTACATTCAAAACTTACCGTTCTTTGTGCAACTTCAAATGCCGGACGAAGTTGGAAGTTGTTGCCTCTCCATCAGTCATTTTCGAACCGCATGTGTTGCATACTGCAAACCGTTTTGTGTTGACCACCTCGTAATTTTTATACCCAAACGAAATTATTTTAGGTATCATTTTTTGTTCACTGGCGTGTGGTTTGGACATGTCTTCTTCGTTGGTTGTCCTGCAATTTGATTGGATGAATGCTGTGTGATGAAAACAAAGTAGATCTAATTTGATTGGCTGTTGTACTGAGAGCACACCAGCTGACACACGCAACGCTGATAGACAAGTACACAATGAAAAATACGGAGCGCTCCTGAATAACTTTTTCATCTTTGGGTTTTGGGGAAAGTAGCAAGTCATGTCAAGTCATGTCAATTCAAAAGGATCAAGTCCAAGTGAAGTCACAAGTCATTGATGTTAAAGTCTAAGTCGAGTTGCAAGTCTTTTTACATTTTGTCAAGTCGAGTCTAAAGTCATCAAATTCATGACTCGAGTCTGACTCGAGTCCAAGTCATGTGACTCGAGTCCACACCTCTGATGGATTGTGAATGATAAACAGCACAGCTATTTCTAATTTGTGTCTATTTCCAGTATGACTGATCTGATAACATTGTCAGAGTGCAGAAGTGTTACTACAGTGATGTCAATCTCTGAAAATAGCCAAAGGTATTCAAAGCACAATATTCAAAATGGCTGACTGAATTTGTGGCATTTTGTGACGTTTAAACTGTGTTTTCACATGCATTGCGGATTGTAAATACAATTAGATATGGTTTAATGAATACAATGAAACACAAATAAGCATATAAAGTCAACTTGTTTTTCCACTCTCCCAATACTTTAAATCAGCCTGTGCAGGTCATACTTGCCAACCCTCCCGAATTTTCCGGGAGACTCCCGAATATCAGTGCCTCTCCCGAAAATCTCCCGGGACAACCATTCTCCCGAATTTCTCCCGATTTCCAGCCGGACTTAAGGCACGCCCCCTCCAGGTCCGTGCGGACCTGAGTGAGGACAGCCTGTCGTCATGTCCGCTTTTCCTTCATATAAACAGCGTGCCGGCCCAGTCACGTCATAACATCTACGGTTTTTGGCGAGTGCACATCTGCACACACAACAAGAAGGAGACGAAGCAGAAGAACGAAGTTCAGTGCTTTTTAAATAAACGCAGTTTGATGTTCTGATCAATAAAATGGCACACACATTTAGGATTAGGGATGTACACTGAGTACCGGTATTTTTTGGTAAATGGTCTAATTGGGTCGGTCCAGAAAGACCGTTAAGATTCTGGAAAAATGATACGGCCATCAGTATTTTCTAATCCATCCGATCGTCGGAATTATGACACGCTGTCACATTCACTTCAGGTGCCGCTGCTGTTTATAGCGAAAGACACAAGTAAGATCTGATAATCAGCTTGGAATAATGACAAATAAGAAAGCAACACCACAGAAAATGTGTAACACAACAACATGTCCTCTAATAACAATATGTCCGCTAATAAGAGTTGATTTTTTGATTTTTGATTTTTATTAAGGATCCCCATTAGCTGGTTGCCTCAACAACCCACTAGTCTTCCTGGGGTCCACAATTCAATACAATTACAAGTAAAAGCATATAATTATAACTACACAATACAGAAAAAAAATTAAATAAAAGCATCAATAAGAAAATTAAAGCTGCAAGCAGCGATGGACGGGACCGAATTTGAGGGCTCATAAAATCCAAACCGGAGCCGTAATTAAAACTCTTTCATCAACTTTTAATCAGAAGGGTTCAATCCCTCTCCTGTGCTAATTTGAAGCCGACAGGACAAACGCGCTCAGAGGAGATAATGTTTGAAAAAAGGTGACTGTTTTTATACAACTTTTGTTTTGAAGGGGGAATTGCAAACTTCCTGTTGATTTTTGATGGGGGTTGTCAGTGTATGAAATATAGGTCTACGTGAGACCTACATAGAGGTTTTTGTTTCATGTCTCTACGACACTCCTACTGGGAGTTACAGGCTGTTTTGTCTGTGTTTTCTTCCTAGGGGGCGCGAGAGCGCAATTTTGAGTTTTGAGGTTTGGTTTTTTGATTAGATCGCAATTTTTGCCAGTCCTGATGTGTGTGTCTAATTTGGTGAGTTTTGAAGCATGTTAAAGGGGTCAAATTACAGCTCAAAGAGGCGGCGGTATAATAATAAAACGCCAGAAATACAATAGGGTCCTCTGTCCCAAAGGGACTCGGTCCCTAACAAGCAAACAATTTACAGTCACAGAATAACAATTACCATATAAATATAACTACATAATATATATATATAGAGTTAGTGTCAGTTTACACACAAGTCACTGCTGCCTCCACCACGATTCATCAACCGTCCTCCTAGTGATCCAATAATCCAGAGGCCAATATTAATTCACTCAAAAAAAAAAAAGAAGCATTGAAGTAATATAATTTTCTAATAAGTTGCTCTGAAGCAAGATAGCATCCGCTGACGGGTCTCTAGTCGCCTTCTAATGTCACTCCATCAAAACACACCTTGCTTGAATGCACTCCCACCTAACACGCTAATTGATTGTATTGATTAATATTATATGTTTGACATAATACTTTATGTAAAAGGCTCTGCCCATGAATGCAATGCATAAATATTATTTCTATCTGAGTGTAATTGTGATGAATAGAAACACAGTGAGGGATCTGTGTGGTCTTCACAAGATGATGACATAACAACTGCACTGCAAACATAGCTGACTTGTTTAAGACTTAAAAAGCAGGCGTCAATAAAAGATAACGACATCTTGTGCTAATAAAAAATGCATTTTTCCACATATTTATTTATACCAATTCCATACAGTGGGGCAAAAAAGTATTTAGTCAGCCACCAATTGTGCAAGTTCTCCCACTTAAAATGATGACAGAGGTCTGTAATTTTCATCATAGGTACACTTCAACTGTGAGAGACAGAATGTGAAAAAAAAATCCAGGAATTCACATTGTAGGGTTTTTAAATAATTTATTTATAAATTATGGTGGAAAATAAGTATTTGGTCAATAACAAAAATTCAACTCAATACTTTGTAATATAACCTTTGTTGGCAATAACAGAGGTCAAACGATTACTATAGGTCTTTACCAGGTTTGCACACGCAGTAGCTGGTATTTTGGCCCATTCCTCCATGCAGATCTTCTCGAGAGCAGTGATGTTTTGGGGCTGTCGCCGAGCAACACGGACTTTCAACTCCCTCCACAGATTTTCTATGGGGTTGAGGTCTGGAGACTGGCTAGGCCACTCCAGGACTTTCAAATGCTTTTTACGGAGCCACTCCTTCGTTGCCCGGGCGGTGTGTTTGGGATCATTGTCATGCTGGAAGACCCAGCCACGTTTCATCTTCAAAGCTCTCACTGATGGAAGGAGGTTTTGGCTCAAAATCTCACGATACATGGCCCCATTCATTCTTTCCTTAACACGGATCAGTCGGCCTGTCCCCTTAGCAGAAAAACAGCCCCAAAGCATGATGTTTCCACCCCCATGCTTCACAGTAGGTATGGTGTTCTTGGGATGCAACTCAGTATTCTTCTTCCTCCAAACACGACGACTTGAGTTTATACCAAAATGTTCTATTTTGGTTTCATCTGACCACATGACATTCTCCCAATCCTCTGCTGTATCATCCATGTGCTCTCTGGCAAACTTCAGACGGGCCTGGACATGCACTGGCTTAAGCAGGGGGACACGTCTGGCACTGCAGGATTTGATTCCCTGTCGGCGTAGTGTGTTACTGATGGTAACCTTTGTTACTTTGGTCCCAGCTCTCTGCAGGTCATTCACCAGGTCCCCCCGTGTGGTTCTGGGATTTTTGCTCACCGTTCTCATGATCATTTTGACCCCACGGGATGAGATCTTGCGTGGAGCCCCAGATCGAGGGAGATTATCAGTGGTCTTGTATGTCTTCCATTTTCTGATAATTGCTCCCACAGTTGATTTTTTCACACCAAGCTGCTTGCCTATTGTAGATTCACTCTTCACAGTCTGGTGCAGGTCTACAATTCTTTTCCTGGTGTCCTTCGACAGTTCTTTGGTCTTGGCCATAGTGGAGTTTGGAGTCTGACTGTTTGAGGCTGTGGACAGGTGTCTTTTATACACATAACAAGTTCAAACAGGTGCCATTAATACAGGTAACAAGTGGAGGACAGAAGAGCTTCTTAAAGAAGAAGTTACAGGTCTCTGAGAGCCAGAGATCTTCCTTGTTTGAAGTGACCAAATACTTATTTTCCACCATGATTTACAAATAAATTCTTTAAAATTCCTACAATGTGAATTCCTGGATTTTTTTTTCACATTCTGTCTCTCACAGTTGAAGTGTACCTATGATGAAAATTACAGACCTCTGTCATTATTTTAAGTGGGAGAACTTGCACAATCGGTGGCTGACTAAATACTTTTTTGCCCCACTGTATACCGTATTTTTCGGAGTATAAGTCGCACCGGAGTATAAGTCGCACCGGCCGAAAATGCATAATAAAGAAGGAAAGAAAAAAACACATAAGTCGCACTGGAGTATAATTCACATTTTTGGGGGAAATTTATTTGATAAAAGCCAACACCAAGATTAGACATTTGAAAGGCAATTTAAAATAAATAAAGAATAGTGAACAACAGGCTGAATAAGTGTACGTTATATGAGGCATAAATAACCAACTGGTATGTTAACGTAACATATTATGGTAAGAGTCATTCAAATAACTATAACATATAGAACATGCTATACGTTTACCAAACAATCTGTCACTCCTAATCGCTAAATCCCATGAAATCTTATACGTCTAGTCTCTTACGTGAATGAGCTAAATAATATTATTTGATATTTTACGGTAATGTGTTAATAATTTTACACATAAGTCGCTCCTGAGTATAAGTCGCACCCCCGGCCAAACTATGAACAAAACTGCGACTTATACTCCAAAAAATACGGTAGTACCGATAAGAGTATCAATGAATTCAGGTATTGAGAAGGAATATCAATATTGGTATCGATAATGTCGTAGCAATATACATCCCTACTTAGGATAATACATTCAGGCTTCAAATGTGTATTTCACATTGTTGGAAAACTCAGATAGTTCATGACTTTTGCACAGATAGAAAGGTACCAATTGTAGCATGAGTACTGTGAAAGCGGAAGTGACACTTTCAAAGTAAAACGTTACAAAATAAGAGCCTCTGCATAAACGTGTATAAACATAGAGAATTCTTAATAGGGAGCACCAAATCTGTTTGTGGCGGTTCATATGTAGTTGTGACGAGCTGCAACACAAAGAATGTATAGGAACCACTGAAAGGGTCTTGGTTGGTCTGCTAATTTTGTAACACCACAGGTGATGCCAGATTGCTATGGCAACCTCAATGCGGCTTTACTCTTTTCAAGGATGTGTGCCACAGACAGGTCTTTGAAACAATTGTTTTTTTTACAATGTCTTATGTTCATAAAAGTACAGCGTTACCTCAACTTACAAGCTCAATTGGTTCCATGACGAGCTTGTAACTCGCCCATTGAAATGAATTGAAATCAATTTGATCCATGCTTGGCCTTCCTAAAACACCACCATTTTCAGAATCAGAATCGATATTAGAAATACTTTAATAATCCCCGAGGGGAAATTAAGATTTTCAGCACAGTCCCATTCAAGATCAGACAAACATTACAGGGAGACAGAACAGGATCGCTGACGGGTCTGACAACTTCCAGCGCCCCTTACAAAAAAGGTGAGAAACAGGTAAATGCATTGAGTGTGGGGGGGGCTCAGTCTAAGCCTGGGCCCCTGGAGAAGGGCTCATGCAGACTGAGGCCAAGGAACCTCAAAACATCAAACATCAAAGAACACAAAGGACATTAAAGACATTAAAAGAGCAAAAAACAATAAAACATATACACTGTGGTGGCCTCTGCAGTGTTCCTGGGGTGGGGTGAACATGGCCAGAGACAGGAGCAGACCCAACAAAGAAACCAAGAGACTCGGCCGCCCACCAACTCTCGGCCAGTGTCCGGTCCGCATAGATGAGCGAGGATATTTTAATACTTTTTTTAATAATTTTGATACGTAACATGCCTTTTGAAAAGAAAAACTTTTTAGGATAAGAAATATTGTAGGAAAAACAATACAATAAAAGACAATAAACGGACAACTACAGTAGTTTTATGAAATAATGTATTAATGCTCAGCATTTACTTTGGGGAGCAGACTTCTGTAGGTGTCTCTTCTGAGCGTGGAACAATAGGAATTATTTTGCACACAGACGTCTTTAAGTTACAGACCGGAGGTCAGAGTTGACCGCAAGCTGTGTCTGTGTACCAAAATGTTGATCGTCCAGTTTAGAGACAGAACGGATTAAAACTGGGCAGCTTCTCTATATTTTCATGCATACATGTCTGTTGTTAGCTGCAATGCAGTTGAGATTGGCTAAGGCTTTGTGTTCCGCGGTCGGGCCGACTCGCTGGGTCGCTCGCATGTTTTTAATGGTTGTTTTTTTCTGATTCGGGCATCCGCTTCTTCTCCTTCGCACTAACTTTCTCAGTTCCGGAGGTTTGAGGGCAAGATTGTGGATTTGTGGATAGTCACTACTTTAACCGGCGGCAGGGAACATCATAACTCAAATTATGCTCACAACTTAAAGCATGACAGTCAGGGTAAATTACTTTTAAGTTGAGGTACCACAGTACAAGGACGAAGATGTTTTTTCAATCATCTCGCTGGCACTAACGCTACCTCCCCCTAGCTCTCCCCAGGCAGAGGATCGAGCTTCTGTTCGACAAGGCCTTCTACATCGAGGCGTCCTTTGAGTGTCGTTTCGACCACATCGAGGTGCGTGACGGCCCTTTCAGCTTCTCGCCGCTCATCAATCGCTTCTGTGGCGCCCCCTGTCCGGGACTGGTCCTGTCCAGCGGCCGCTTCATGTGGATCCGCTTCTTCAGTGACGAGGAGCTGGAGGGCATCGGCTTCCAGGTCCGCTACAGCTTCACGGCAGGTTGTTCTTCGGGTAGCCTTAATTGTTTGCAATGATGGTGAAATCACACGTAAACATCTCCATCCAAAGACCCAGAGTTCCATCTGCATGTGGGAGGACTCTTAAACCCAATCCCAGGTAGTGAAAGAACGCAGCTACTTTTTACATCCAAACACGATGACTCAGCAATTCCCTTCTTCAGATTGTCAGTTTGAGTTGACGGGGGCTGACGGCATGATCCGGTCCAGTCAGGTTGAAGAAGAGTATAAAGTGAAGCCAGACCAGGCTGTGGACTGCATCTGGACCATACGCGCCCCCTCAAAAAACAAGGTACTTCACACGCTACATCATACTGTTTGTTGCTTTATTCAAGGTCAAAGTGATGAGCAGAAACATATACATTTGAATAAAAATCAACTCATATTTCCAAAAAACTACAAAAAGAGGACTTAATTTCGCTTATACCTAAATAATGGGCCTCTCATTTTCAGTGACAAGCTGATTTTCTGGGGTCAGTTTTATTATTTTTTAGAATACATTCTCCACTTAACTTCAATCAATCAATCAATCTTTATTTATATAGCCCTAAATCACAAGTGTCTCAAAGGGCTGCACAAGCCACAACGACATCCTCGGTACAAAGCCCACATACGGGCAAGGAAAAACTCACCCCAGTGGGACGTCGATGTGAATGACTATGAGAAACCTTGGAGAGGACCGCATATGTGGGTAACCCCCCCCCCCCCCCCTCTAGGGGAGACCGAAAGCAATGGATGTCGAGTGGGTCTGACATAATATTGTGAGAGTCCAGTCCATAGTGGATCCAACATAATAGTAAGAATCCAGTCCATAGTGGGGCCAGCAGGACACCATCCCGAGCGGAGACGGGTCAGCAGCGCAGAGATGTTCCCAGCCGATGCACAGGCGAGCGGTCCACCCCGGGTCCCGACTCTGGACAGCCAGCACTTCATCCATGGCCAACTTAAAGCTTAGCAGGCCTACATTATTTTTCTAGATTTTTCTCAAGTTGCTACCCCGTATTCCTCTGGCACTCCCACTTTGTACATGAAGAACTTTGTGTACAAACCCCGTTTCCATATGAGTTGGGAAATTGTGTTGGATGTAAATATAAACGGAATACAATGATTTGCAAATCCTTTTCAACCCATATTCAGTTGAATGCACTACAAAGACAAGATATTTGATGTTCAAACTCATAAACTTTATTTTTTTTTTTGCAAATAATATTTAACTTAGAATTTCATGGCTGCAACACGTGCCAAAGTAGCTGGGAAAGGGCATGTTCACCACTGTGTTACATGGCCTTTTCTTTTAACAACACTCAATAATCGGTTGGGAACTGAGGAAACTAATTGTTAAAACTTTGAAAGTAGAATTCTTTCCCATTCTTGTTTTATGTAGAGCTTCAGTCGTTCAACAGTCCGGGGTCTCCGCTGTCGTATTTTGCGCTTCATAATGCACCACACATTTTCGATGGGAGACAGGTCTGGACTGCAGGCGGTCCAGGAAAGTACCCACACTCTTTTTTTATGAAGCCACGCTGTTGTAACACGTGCTGAATGTGGCTTGGCATTGTCTTGCTGAAATCAGCAGGGGCGTCCATGAAAAAGACGGCGCTTAGATGGCAGCATATGTTGTTCCAAAACCTGTATGTACCTTTCAGCATTAATGGTGCCTTCACAGATGTGTAAGTTACCCATGCCTTTGGCACTAATGCACCCCCATACCATCACAAATGCTGTTTTTTTAACTTTGCGTCGATAACAGTCTGGATGGTTCGCTTCCCCTTTGGTCCGGATGACACGATGTCGAATATTTCCAAAAACAATTTGAAATGTGGACTCGTCAGACCACAGAACACTTTTCCACTTTGCATGAGTCCATCTTAGATGATCTCGGGCCCAGAGAAGCCGGCGGCGTTTCTGGATGTTGTTGATAAATGGCTTTCGCTTTGCATAGTAGAGCTTTAACTTGCACTTACAGATGTAGCGACAAACTGTATTTAGTGACAGTGGTTTTCTGAAGTGTTCCTGAGCCCATGTGGTGATATCCTTTAGAGATTGATGTCGGTTTTTGATACAGTGCCGTCTGAGGGATTGAAGGTCACGGTCATTCAATGTTGGTTTCCGGCCATGCCGCTTACGTGGAGTGATTTCTCCAGATTCTCTGAACCTTTTGATGATATTATGGACCGTAGATGTTGAAAACCCTAAATTTCTTGCAATTGCACTTTGAGATAAGTTGTTCTTAAACTGTTTGACTGGCATCAATTTCTAAAGTTAATGATTATTTGCAAAAAAAAAAAAAAATTTATCAGTTTGAACATTAAATATGTTGTCTTTGTAGCATATTCAACTGAATATGGGTTGAAAAGGATTTGCAAATCATTGTATTCCATTTATATTTATAACACAATTTACCAACTCATATGGAAACGGGGTTTGTACAACAATTATTCTCAACAAATGAGGTGAAATATAACATTAGGTAAAAAACGTAACTTCGAACATTTGTGTGCACTTACAACACTTAAAACCTTTAGTATGTGGAATTAAATTACGGAATGGATTTAACAAAGAAGTAAAACAAAGTACTAATATGTTCCAATTTAGTCAACTTTTCAAACTCAAAGTGTTTGCAAAGCCCAAAGAAGTAGTATCCTGATAAACATTTTATACTTTGTTGAAATATGAGATCATAATATACATCTCTGCATGTGACTGTAGGAGCCTAAATGCTGTTCAAGTTCATTTACGTTTTATGGAAAGAGCTTTATGTTTATTCAGCCAAAAGGGGACTATTTACTTTATTTGAATAATACGAAAATGTATATATTGCATGCTTAGAATAATTATAAGGTACACTTTATTTGTAATCTTTTACATTTGTGTGAATAATTTGATAAGGTACTATTTTATACTGCTTTAATACAGTGAAGAATATGTAACTGTTTAATTGCATTTATGGTGGAAGGATCTGTGTGGTAATTAGGTTTGGACACAATGTATTATGGGCAGAGGTGGGTAGAGTAGCCAGAAATTGTACTCAAGTAAGAGTACTGTTACTTTAGAGATTTATTACTCAAGTAAAAGTAAGGAGTAGTCACCCAAATATTTACTTGAGTAAAAGTAAAAAGTATGTTGTAAAAAAACTACTCAAGTACTGAGTAACTGATGAGTAACATACACACACATATCATATATATATATATATATATATATATATATATATATATATATATATATATATATATATACACACACACACATATATACATATATATATATACACACACACACACACACATATATATATATATATATATATATATATATATATATATACATTGATATATACAGTATATAATTTATATATTTTTTTTTTTGCCGTTTTTGTTTACATGTTAATAGTGTTTTAATGAATATACATGCATGTTTAACACATATAGATTCCTTTCTTTCATGAAGACAAGAATATAAGTTGGTGTATTACCTGATTCTGATGACTTGCATTGATTGGGATCAGACAGCAGTGATGACAAACGTCCACGTTTTCAAATGGAGGAGAAAAAAAGTTCCTCCTTTCTGTCTAATACCACATGAAAGTGGTTGGTTTTTGGCATCTTATATGTCCAGCTTCCATATTCGTTTTTATACACTTTACAAGAAATACATTGGCGGCAAACTCCGTAGCTTGCTAGCTTGTTTGCGCAGGCTTTCGGAGACTCTTATTTTGAAAGCGCAGGCGCGATGGAGCGGCACTTTTATTGTGAAGACAGGAACTGTGCAGTCAGTCTTTAGGCTTTTGACGGGGTGTACGGTTGAAATAAAAAATGGTCTTTTTTCCTTCACACTTTTGATTGATTGATTGGAACTTGTATTAGTAGATTGCACAGTACAGTACATATTCCGTACAATTGACCACTAAATGGTAACACCCCAATAAGTTTTTCAACTTGTTTAAGTCAGGTCATGTGACCCTTAGCTCTGTTTGATTGGTCCAACGTCACCAGTGACTGCATCTGATTGGTGGAACGGAGTGAACGTCACCAGTGACTGTATTTGTTGAAACGCAGGCATTATGAAGGTCTGTCTGACAGACCAAAACAAACAAAGCGTGCATTAACAGATCGATAAAAATTAGTAGCAAGTAGCGAGCTGAATGTAGATAAAAGTAGCGGAGTAAAAGTAGCGTTTCTTCTCTATAAATATACTCAAGTAAAAGTAAAAGTATGTTGCATTAAAACTACTCTTAGAAGTACAATTTATCCCAAAAGTTACTCAAGTAGATGTAACGGAGTAAATGTAGCGCGTTACTACCCACCTCTGATTATGGGTTATGGCAGTCAGGTATGGTGGAATCGAACCACACAGTTTTTTTGACCTCACTTTTTCTTACTCTTTCTTACTCGCTTCATTTTGCCATTCATTTTTCCCACATCGTTATTGTTTGACGTTTTTGAATAATTAAGTTCACACGTAAACGATACAAAACGAAGAGGAGCGTTTGGAGTTTCGTTTGTTGTTGTTGCCACAGCAAGCGGGAGCAGGAGAAAGTAGAGAAGCGTCAAGCTAAGGCTTCATTAGGAAACTACAGTGACCTTAAAACCTCTTAAGGCCCATGGTGTTTGTTTACATGCTTTTTGTATTTCTCTTTGCTATTTGGGCTTATTGGACCCTAATTAGAATAAAAACTAAGAATCATCTTTTTATATGATGTACTTAGTCCATAAGTAACAAACGTGTACCGGTACTTCATGTTTAGTGACATTCTTATTTTTACACTTTTTTTTTTTTTTCTAAATTCCATTGTATGTTATACTCTTCTGACACCACCAGATGGCAGTATAAGTGTCCACATAAGTACATAAGGCCCCAATTCAGTAGTGTACACAATTTTGGAAATAAGAGCTAAAAGGTGCTGTCCACGCATGTGGCCAACTAAGCCTTTAGAGCATGGGTGTCAAACTCTGGCCCGCGGGCCAAATTTGGCCCTCCGTGTAATTTCATTTGGCCCTTGAGGCAATATCAAATTAACATTAAAGCTGGCCCGCCGGTATTACACAGCGGCGGTGCCGCTGTACCACGGCATTCAGCGCTAATACTCATACTTGCCAACCTTCCCGATTTTCCCGGGAGACTCCTGAATTTCAGTGCCCCTCCCGAAAATCTCCGGGGCAACCATTCTCCCGAATTTCTCCCGATTTCCACTCGGACAACAATATTGGGGGCGTGCCTTAAAGTCACGTCCCCTTTTCCTCCATACAAACAGTGTGCCGGCCCAGTCACATAATATATGCAGCTTTTACACACACACACAAGTGAATGCCCGGCATACTTGGTCAATAGCCATACAGGTCACACTGAGGGTGGAAGTATAAACAACTTTAACACTGTTACAAATATGCGCCACACTGTGAACCCACACCAAACAAGAATGACAAACACATTTCGGGAGAACATCCGCACCGTAACACAACATAAACACAACAGAACAAATACCCAGAACCCCTTGCAGCACTAACTCTTCCGGGACGCTACAATATGCACCCCCCCCGGTACCACCAAACCCCGCCCCCCCAACCCCGCCTCCGCTCACCAAGTTCCATCCATCCATTTTCTACCGCTTATTCCCTTTGGGGTCGCGGGGGGCGCTGGAGCCTATCTCAGCTACAATCAGGCGGAAGGCGGGGTGCACCCTGGACAAGTCGCCACCTCATCGCAGGGCCAACACAGATAGACAGACAACATTCTCACTCACATCCACACACTAGGGCCAATTTAGTGTTGCCAATCAACTTATCCCCAGGTGCATGTCTTTGGAGGTGGGAGGAAGCCGGAGTACCCGGAGGGAACCCACGCAGTCACGGGGAGAACATGCAAACTCCACACAGAAAGATCCCGAGCCTGGGATTGAACCCAAGACTACTCAGGACCTTCGTATTGTGAGGCAGACGCACTAACCCCTCTTCCACCGTGCTGCCCTCATGCACTATTTATGGATTTAAATTGTGTACAAATTGAGAAAAGGAAGTGAATAAATATGTTAGAAATGACTATGAAATGGAAACGGGGTAGAGTTAAACAAACTCTGCTTCTTCCCACTCCTTTTTCGAACATGTTGTCATGAGACACTGGAAATATGTTGTAATTGTGTTTGAGATCAATGATAAACCCTAATCTATACATGAAGCGTCCTCTTATGTTCTGGAGAAAGAAGGCTACTGTTATGATCCGTTGCCCGGATCAAAGTTTGTTTACGTTTATTTAGGTTTTGATTCATTTGTGGTTTAAGTTCTGTTTCATCACCCCTGTTTTGTGTTTCTTGGTATGGGTGCTGATTGTTTTCACCTGCCTCTGATTAGTGTTTGGGACGCTCACCTGTATTTAGTCCTGCTTGTCGCCTCACTCAGTCCGGTGTTTTTGTTTGCTCTCATGTGTTACTCTGGATTCCTGAACTAAGCTTTGCCTTTTGCCTTTTCTTGTACAATTGCTTTGGTTTCCTTGTCATCTATTCCGTTGGCTTCCCGTGCTGTGGCCATGCTTGTTTTGTTCGTTTTCTGTATTTCTTTTGAATGATTTATAGGAATAAATCATTTCCTACCTGCACCTTTGTCTCCGGAGTTCCTGCTGGAAGAACAATCCGCGCATCACCATGTGTTCCCAACGTAACAGCTACGTTACAAAGTGACAAGGCCACCCATGAACAGGACAGTGGTCTCAGTGGTTTTTAGGGGTGAACATGTGAGAAATGATGACGTCACACTGATAAAGCCGATAACAATAAAAATAGCTGCGATAATTGATTACAAAAAATGCTTGGATGTGGCTGGGTGAGGGTGAACAAATCAAGCACTCCTTTTTTCCTGCTTGTGGTAAACTTCCCCTGAGCTCAATGTCAACAAGCACGGCTCCACTCTCTCACAGAAGACTTTTCACTTTCCACTTGCTCCAAATGTTCTGAAAACGTTCCACGAGGAGGCAAGGACACATCAGACCTAAGCAGTGGCGGATGCTGGTCTCTCAAGGAGGGGAAGCTCAATTCCGGCCTACATCATAAAATGTGTTGGTTTATTCATCCGTAAATTATACCCTCTGTTCCTTTTTAAGAAAGTGGTCTGTGACCCTGTCGTACCAAGAAGGCGTCTTTTCCAGGGATTTGGGACTGGCGCAAGGCTAGTGTGAAGTGTGTCCGCCTGTGAGTGCTATGAGACAATGGAGGGGCTCAGCAGAAGCTCCCACAGAAGTTTACAGCACACGATCGCTGATTCGCTCATTACGCTGTCAATTCGCTGGGAATCAGCCTTAGACAGATCATCCAATCATCATGCAGAAGTTGAGCGTCCGGGCCGGCCGAGGCCAGCCCACTGCCCCATAGACCCCCAGGGACGCTGAGCGTCCGATGGACAGGTCAAAGCCCAGCATTTATCCAATGACTCGTCTCATTTCGCTGCATACACCACTGCCCCATAGACTCCCAGAGACGCTGAGCGTCCGATGGGAGGGTGTTAGAATAATTATGTATATATTATCACACTAACTTTAGTATGCTTAAAGTCCGTTGCTTTAGTTATTTAGCTATTGTGCTCAAGTTGGACTTTTTCTAATGTGAGCAAGGACAAATACTTCTTGTCTGAGGGGTGGCCTCAGCTGTAGATGTTATCTTTGTTTGAGCCCGCCAACAGCCAAGGACTTCAACCAACTTCAGCGAATATGGGATGACGGCACGCGGACGAGGCAGAGACTTCAAGGACCTCAACAAGATAAGATTCCAACACGCAGACGAAGCGGTGACGGGGCGAAAGCACAAGGCCCCCAGAACATTCCGTCACGTATCGCGCGTCCTGGACCTGCTTTGCATAAAATATGTGACCACTCCATTTAGAGGCGGCCTTAGTATTGTTGACTGTGGAACTCCTGAATAAAAAGAGGGACGCAAGAGCTGGACCTTAGAGCGTAGGGCGAGACTGTGACTAAGGGTCCGGCTCCATGCGTTCTCCTCATGAGCTAAATTGAACTCTGTCTCTGATTGATTCCTTGCTTCTTGTCTGATTAATAGATGTCATCAGTGTTTGAACCTGACAGCGGGACAAAGCCCAGCATTTATCCAATGACTCGTCTCATTTCGCTGCATACACCACTTCCCCATAGACCCCCAGAGACGCTGAGCGTCCGATGGGCGGGACAAAGTCCAGCATTTATCCAATGACTCCTCTTGTTTCGCTGCATACACCACTGCCCCATAGACCCCCAGAGACGCTGAACGTCCGATGGGCGGGACAAAGCCCAGCATTTATCCAATGACTCGTCTTGTTTCACTGCATACACCACTGCCCCATAGACCCCCAGAGACGGTGAGCGTCCGATGGGCGGGACAAAGCCCAGCATTTATCCAATGACTCGTCTTGTTTCACTGCATACACCACTGCCCCATAGACCCTCAGAGACGTTGAGCGTCCGATGGACGGGACAAAGCCCAGCATCTATCCAATGACTCGTCTCATTTCGCTGCATACACCACTGCCCCCTAGACCCCCAGAGACGTTGCGCGTCCGATGGACGGGACAAAGCCCAGCATTTATCCAATGACTCGTCTCATTTTGCTGCATACACCACTGCCCCCTAGACCCCCAGAGACGTTGAGCGTCCGATGGACGGGACAAAGCCCAGCATTTATCCAATGACTCGTCTCAATTCGCTGCATACACCACTGCCCCATAGACCCCCAGAGACGCTGAGCGTCCGATGGGCGGGACAAAGCCCAGCATTTATCCAATGACTCGTCTCATTTTGCTCCATACACCACTGCCCCATAGACCCCCAGAGACGCTGAGCGTCCGATGGACGGGACAAAGCCCAGCATTTATCCAATGACTCGTCTCATTTTGCTGCATACACCACTGCCCCATAGACCCCCAGAGACGCTGAGCGTCCGATGGACGGGACAAAGCCCAGCATTTATCCAATGACTCGTCTCATTTCGCTGCATACACCACTTCCCCATAGACCCCCAGAGACGCTGAGCGTCCGATGGGCGGGACAAAGTCCAGCATTTATCCAATGACTCCTCTTGTTTCGCTGCATACACCACTGCCCCATAGACCCCCAGAGACGCTGAACGTCCGATGGGCGGGACAAAGCCCAGCATTTATCCAATGACTCGTCTCGTTTCACTGCATACACCACTGCCCCATAGACCCCCAGAGACGGTGAGCGTCCGATGGGCGGGACAAAGCCCAGCATTTATCCAATGACTCGTCTTGTTTCGCTGCATACACCACTGCCCCATAGACCCCCAGAGACGCTGAGCGTCCGATGGGCGGGACAAAGCCCAGCATTTATCCAATGACTCGTCTCATTTCGCTGCATACACCACTGCCCCATAGACCCCCAGAGACGCTGAGCGTCCGATGGACGGGACAAAGTCCAGCATTTATCCAATGACTCCTCTTGTTTCGCTGCATACACCACTGCCCCATAGACCCCCAGAGACGCTGAACGTCCGATGGGCGGGACAAAGCCCAGCATTTATCCAATGACTCGTCTCGTTTCACTGCATACACCACTGCCCCATAGACCCCCAGAGACGGTGAGCGTCCGATGGGCGGGACAAAGCCCAGCATTTATCCAATGACTCGTCTTGTTTCACTGCATACACCACTGCCCCATAGACCCTCAGAGACGTTGAGCGTCCGATGGACGGGACAAAGCCCAGCATCTATCCAATGACTCGTCTCATTTTGCTGCATACACCACTGCCCCCTAGACCCCCAGAGACGTTGCGCGTCCGATGGACGGGACAAAGCCCAGCATTTATCCAATGACTCGTCTCATTTTGCTGCATACACCACTGCCCCCTAGACCCCCAGAGACGTTGAGCGTCCGATGGACGGGACAAAGCCCAGCATTTATCCTATAACTCGTCTCGTTTTGCTGCATACACCACTGCCCCATAGACCCCCAGAGACGCTGAGCGTCCGATGGACGGGACAAAGCCCAGCATTTATCCTATAACTCGTCTCGTTTTGCTGCATACACCACTGCCCCATAGACCCCCAGAGACGCTGAGCGTCCGATGGGCGGGACAAAGCCCAGCATTTATCCAATGACTCGTCTCATTTTGCTGCATACACCACTGCCCCATAGACCCCCAGAGACGCTGAGCGTCCGATGGACGGGACAAAGCCCAGCATTTATCCAATGACTCGTCTCATTTTGCTGCATACACCACTGCCCCATAGACCCCCAGAGACGCTGAGCGTCCGATGGACGGGACAAAGCCCAGCATTTATCCAATGACTCGTCTCATTTCGCTGCATACACCACTTCCCCATAGACCCCCAGAGACGCTGAGCGTCCGATGGGCGGGACAAAGTCCAGCATTTATCCAATGACTCCTCTTGTTTCGCTGCATACACCACTGCCCCATAGACCCCCAGAGACGCTGAACGTCCGATGGGCGGGACAAAGCCCAGCATTTATCCAATGACTCGTCTCGTTTCACTGCATACACCACTGCCCCATAGACCCCCAGAGACGGTGAGCGTCCGATGGGCGGGACAAAGCCCAGCATTTATCCAATGACTCGTCTTGTTTCGCTGCATACACCACTGCCCCATAGACCCCCAGAGACGCTGAGCGTCCGATGGGCGGGACAAAGCCCAGCATTTATCCAATGACTCGTCTCATTTCGCTGCATACACCACTTCCCCATAGACCCCCAGAGACGCTGAGCGTCCGATGGGCGGGACAAAGTCCAGCATTTATCCAATGACTCCTCTTGTTTCGCTGCATACACCACTGCCCCATAGACCCCCAGAGACGCTGAACGTCCGATGGGCGGGACAAAGCCCAGCATTTATCCAATGACTCGTCTCGTTTCACTGCATACACCACTGCCCCATAGACCCCCAGAGACGGTGAGTGTCCGATGGGCGGGACAAAGCCCAGCATTTATCCAATGACTCGTCTTGTTTCACTGCATACACCACTGCCCCATAGACCCTCAGAGACGTTGAGCGTCCGATGGACGGGACAAAGCCCAGCATCTATCCAATGACTCGTCTCATTTTGCTGCATACACCACTGCCCCCTAGACCCCCAGAGACGTTGCGCGTCCGATGGACGGGACAAAGCCCAGCATTTATCCAATGACTCGTCTCATTTTGCTGCATACACCACTGCCCTCTAGACCCCCAGAGACGTTGAGCGTCCGATGGACGGGACAAAGCCCAGCATTTATCCAATGACTCGTCTAATTTCGCTGCATACACCACTGCCCCATAGACCCCCAGAGACGCTGAGCGTCCGATGGGCGGGACAAAGCCCAGCATTTATCCAATGACTCGTCTCATTTTGCTGCATACACCACTGCCCCATAGACCCCCAGAGACGCTGAGCGTCCGATGGACGGGACAAAGCCCAGCATTTATCCAATGACTCGTCTCATTTTGCTGCATACACCACTGCCCCATAGACCCCCAGAGACGGTGAGCGTCCGATGGGCGGGACAAAGCCCAGCATTTATCCAATGACTCGTCTTGTTTCGCTGCATACACCACTGCCCCATAGACCCCCAGAGACGCTGAGCGTCCGATGGGCGGGACAAAGCCCAGCATTTATCCAATGACTCGTCTCATTTCGCTGCATACACCACTTCCCCATAGACCCCCAGAGACGCTGAGCGTCCGATGGGCGGGACAAAGTCCAGCATTTATCCAATGACTCCTCTTGTTTCGCTGCATACACCACTGCCCCATAGACCCCCAGAGACGCTGAACGTCCGATGGGCGGGACAAAGCCCAGCATTTATCCAATGACTCGTCTCGTTTCACTGCATACACCACTGCCCCATAGACCCCCAGAGACGGTGAGCGTCCGATGGGCGGGACAAAGCCCAGCATTTATCCAATGACTCGTCTTGTTTCACTGCATACACCACTGCCCCATAGACCCTCAGAGACGTTGAGCGTCCGATGGACGGGACAAAGCCCAGCATCTATCCAATGACTCGTCTCATTTTGCTGCATACACCACTGCCCCCTAGACCCCCAGAGACGTTGCGCGTCCGATGGACGGGACAAAGCCCAGCATTTATCCAATGACTCGTCTCATTTTGCTGCATACACCACTGCCCTCTAGACCCCCAGAGACGTTGAGCGTCCGATGGACGGGACAAAGCCCAGCATTTATCCAATGACTCGTCTCAGTTCGCTGCATACACCACTGCCCCATAGACCCCCAGAGACGCTGAGCGTCCGATGGGCGGGACAAAGCCCAGCATTTATCCAATGACTCGTCTCATTTTGCTGCATACACCAATGCCCCATAGACCCCCAGAGACGCTGAGCGTCCGATGGACGGGACAAAGCCCAGCATTTATCCAATGACTCGTCTCGTTTCACTGCATACACCACTGCCCCATAGACCCCCAGAGACGGTGAGCGTCCGATGGGCGGGACAAAGCCCAGCATTTATCCAATGACTCGTCTTGTTTCGCTGCATACACCACTGCCCCATAGACCCCCAGAGACGCTGAGCGTCCGATGGGCGGGACAAAGCCCAGCATTTATCCAATGACTCGTCTCATTTCGCTGCATACACCACTTCCCCATAGACCCCCAGAGACGCTGAGCGTCCGATGGACGGGACAAAGTCCAGCATTTATCCAATGACTCCTCTTGTTTCGCTGCATACACCACTGCCCCATAGACCCCCAGAGACGCTGAACGTCCGATGGGCGGGACAAAGCCCAGCATTTATCCAATGACTCGTCTCGTTTCACTGCATACACCACTGCCCCATAGACCCCCAGAGACGGTGAGCGTCCGATGGGCGGGACAAAGCCCAGCATTTATCCAATGACTCGTCTTGTTTCACTGCATACACCACTGCCCCATAGACCCTCAGAGACGTTGAGCGTCCGATGGACGGGACAAAGCCCAGCATCTATCCAATGACTCGTCTCATTTTGCTGCATACACCACTGCCCCCTAGACCCCCAGAGACGTTGCGCGTCCGATGGACGGGACAAAGCCCAGCATTTATCCAATGACTCGTCTCATTTTGCTGCATACACCACTGCCCTCTAGACCCCCAGAGACGTTGAGCGTCCGATGGACGGGACAAAGCCCAGCATTTATCCAATGACTCGTCTCATTTCGCTGCATACACCACTGCCCCATAGACCCCCAGAGACGCTGAGCGTCCGATGGGCGGGACAAAGCCCAGCATTTATCCAATGACTCGTCTCATTTTGCTGCATACACCACTGCCCCATAGACCCCCAGAGACGCTGAGCGTCCGATGGACGGGACAAAGCCCAGCATTTATCCAATGACTCGTCTCATTTTGCTGCATACACCACTGCCCCATAGACCCCCAGAGACGCTGAGCGTCCGATGGACGGGACAAAGCCCAGCATTTATCAAATGACTCGTCTCATTTCGCTGCATACACCACTTCCCCATAGACCCCCAGAGACGCTGAGCGTCCGATGGGCGGGACAAAGTCCAGCATTTATCCAATGACTCCTCTTGTTTCGCTGCATACACCACTGCCCCATAGACCCCCAGAGACGCTGAACGTCCGATGGGCGGGACAAAGCCCAGCATTTATCCAATGACTCGTCTCGTTTCACTGCATACACCACTGCCCCATAGACCCCCAGAGACGGTGAGCGTCCGATGGGCGGGACAAAGCCCAGCATTTATCCAATGACTCGTCTTGTTTCGCTGCATACACCACTGCCCCATAGACCCCCAGAGACGCTGAGCGTCCGATGGGCGGGACAAAGCCCAGCATTTATCCAATGACTCGTCTCATTTCGCTGCATACACCACTTCCCCATAGACCCCCAGAGACGCTGAGCGTCCGATGGGCGGGACAAAGTCCAGCATTTATCCAATGACTCCTCTTGTTTCGCTGCATACACCACTGCCCCATAGACCCCCAGAGACGCTGAGCGTCCGATGGGCGGGACAAAGCCCAGCATTTATCCAATGACTCGTCTCATTTTGCTGCATACACCACTGCCCCATAGACCCCCAGAGACGCTGAGCGTCCGATGGACGGGACAAAGCCCAGCATTTATCCAATGACTCGTCTCATTTCGCTGCATACACCACTGCCCCATAGACCCCCAGAGACGCTGAGCGTCCGATGGGCGGGACAAAGCCCAGCATTTATCCAATGACTCGTCTCATTTCGCTGCATACACCACTTCCCCATAGACCCCCAGAGACGCTGAGCGTCCGATGGGCGGGACAAAGTCCAGCATTTATCCAATGACTCGTCTCATTTCGCTGCATACACCACTGCCCCATAGACCCCCAGAGACGCTGAGCGTCCGATGGGCGGGACAAAGCCCAGCATTTATCCAATGACTCGTCTCATTTTGCTGCATACACCACTGCCCCATAGACCCCCAGAGACGCTGAGCGTCCGATGGACGGGACAAAGCCCAGCATTTATCCAATGACTCGTCTCATTTTGCTGCATACACCACTGCCCCATAGACCCCCAGAGACGCTGAGCGTCCGATGGACGGGACAAAGCCCAGCATTTATCCAATGACTCGTCTCATTTCGCTGCATACACCACTTCCCCATAGACCCCCAGAGACGCTGAGCGTCCGATGGGCGGGACAAAGTCCAGCATTTATCCAATGACTCCTCTTGTTTCGCTGCATACACCACTGCCCCATAGACCCCCAGAGACGCTGAACGTCCGATGGGCGGGACAAAGCCCAGCATTTATCCAATGACTCGTCTCGTTTCACTGCATACACCACTGCCCCATAGACCCCCAGAGACGGTGAGCGTCCGATGGGCGGGACAAAGCCCAGCATTTATCCAATGACTCGTCTTGTTTCGCTGCATACACCACTGCCCCATAGACCCCCAGAGACGCTGAGCGTCCGATGGGCGGGACAAAGCCCAGCATTTATCCAATGACTCGTCTCATTTCGCTGCATACACCACTTCCCCATAGACCCCCAGAGACGCTGAGCGTCCGATGGGCGGGACAAAGTCCAGCATTTATCCAATGACTCCTCTTGTTTCGCTGCATACACCACTGCCCCATAGACCCCCAGAGACGCTGAACGTCCGATGGGCGGGACAAAGCCCAGCATTTATCCAATGACTCGTCTCGTTTCACTGCATACACCACTGCCCCATAGACCCCCAGAGACGGTGAGCGTCCGATGGGCGGGACAAAGCCCAGCATTTATCCAATGACTCGTCTTGTTTCACTGCATACACCACTGCCCCATAGACCCTCAGAGACGTTGAGCGTCCGATGGACGGGACAAAGCCCAGCATCTATCCAATGACTCGTCTCATTTTGCTGCATACACCACTGCCCCCTAGACCCCCAGAGACGTTGCGCGTCCGATGGACGGGACAAAGCCCAGCATTTATCCAATGACTCGTCTCATTTTGCTGCATACACCACTGCCCTCTAGACCCCCAGAGACGTTGAGCGTCCGATGGACGGGACAAAGCCCAGCATTTATCCAATGACTCGTCTAATTTCGCTGCATACACCACTGCCCCATAGACCCCCAGAGACGCTGAGCGTCCGATGGGCGGGACAAAGCCCAGCATTTATCCAATGACTCGTCTCATTTTGCTGCATACACCACTGCCCCATAGACCCCCAGAGACGCTGAGCGTCCGATGGACGGGACAAAGCCCAGCATTTATCCAATGACTCGTCTCATTTTGCTGCATACACCACTGCCCCATAGACCCCCAGAGACGGTGAGCGTCCGATGGGCGGGACAAAGCCCAGCATTTATCCAATGACTCGTCTTGTTTCGCTGCATACACCACTGCCCCATAGACCCCCAGAGACGCTGAGCGTCCGATGGGCGGGACAAAGCCCAGCATTTATCCAATGACTCGTCTCATTTCGCTGCATACACCACTTCCCCATAGACCCCCAGAGACGCTGAGCGTCCGATGGGCGGGACAAAGTCCAGCATTTATCCAATGACTCCTCTTGTTTCGCTGCATACACCACTGCCCCATAGACCCCCAGAGACGCTGAACGTCCGATGGGCGGGACAAAGCCCAGCATTTATCCAATGACTCGTCTCGTTTCACTGCATACACCACTGCCCCATAGACCCCCAGAGACGGTGAGCGTCCGATGGGCGGGACAAAGCCCAGCATTTATCCAATGACTCGTCTTGTTTCACTGCATACACCACTGCCCCATAGACCCTCAGAGACGTTGAGCGTCCGATGGACGGGACAAAGCCCAGCATCTATCCAATGACTCGTCTCATTTTGCTGCATACACCACTGCCCCCTAGACCCCCAGAGACGTTGCGCGTCCGATGGACGGGACAAAGCCCAGCATTTATCCAATGACTCGTCTCATTTTGCTGCATACACCACTGCCCTCTAGACCCCCAGAGACGTTGAGCGTCCGATGGACGGGACAAAGCCCAGCATTTATCCAATGACTCGTCTCATTTCGCTGCATACACCACTGCCCCATAGACCCCCAGAGACGCTGAGCGTCCGATGGGCGGGACAAAGCCCAGCATTTATCCAATGACTCGTCTCATTTTGCTGCATACACCACTGCCCCATAGACCCCCAGAGACGCTGAGCGTCCGATGGACGGGACAAAGCCCAGCATTTATCCAATGACTCGTCTCATTTTGCTGCATACACCACTGCCCCATAGACCCCCAGAGACGCTGAGCGTCCGATGGACGGGACAAAGCCCAGCATTTATCCAATGACTCGTCTCATTTCGCTGCATACACCACTGCCCCATAGACCCCCAGAGACGCTGAGCGTCCGATGGGCGGGACAAAGTCCAGCATTTATCCAATGACTCCTCTTGTTTCGCTGCATACACCACTGCCCCATAGACCCCCAGAGACGCTGAACGTCCGATGGGCGGGACAAAGCCCAGCATTTATCCAATGACTCGTCTCGTTTCACTGCATACACCACTGCCCCATAGACCCCCAGAGACGGTGAGCGTCCGATGGGCGGGACAAAGCCCAGCATTTATCCAATGACTCGTCTTGTTTCGCTGCATACACCACTGCCCCATAGACCCCCAGAGACGCTGAGCGTCCGATGGGCGGGACAAAGCCCAGCATTTATCCAATGACTCGTCTCATTTCGCTGCATACACCACTGCCCCATAGACCCCCAGAGACGCTGAGCGTCCGATGGGCGGGACAAAGCCCAGCATTTATCCAATGACTCGTCTCATTTCGCTGCATACACCACTTCCCCATAGACCCCCAGAGACGCTGAGCGTCCGATGGGCGGGACAAAGTCCAGCATTTATCCAATGACTCCTCTTGTTTCGCTGCATACACCACTGCCCCATAGACCCCCAGAGACGCTGAACGTCCGATGGGCGGGACAAAGCCCAGCATTTATCCAATGACTCGTCTCGTTTCACTGCATACACCACTGCCCCATAGACCCCCAGAGACGGTGAGCGTCCGATGGGCGGGACAAAGCCCAGCATTTATCCAATGACTCGTCTTGTTTCACTGCATACACCACTGCCCAATAGACCCTCAGAGACGTTGAGCGTCCGATGGACGGGACAAAGCCCAGCATCTATCCAATGACTCGTCTCATTTTGCTGCATACACCACTTCCCCCTAGACCCCCAGAGACGTTGCGCGTCCGATGGACGGGACAAAGCCCAGCATTTATCCAATGACTCGTCTCATTTTGCTGCATACACCACTGCCCCCTAGACCCCCAGAGACGTTGAGCGTCCGATGGACGGGACAAAGCCCAGCATTTATCCAATGACTCGTCTCATTTCGCTGCATACACCACTTCCCCATAGACCCCCAGAGACGCTGAGCGTCCGATGGGCGGGACAAAGTCCAGCATTTATCCAATGACTCCTCTTGTTTCGCTGCATACACCACTGCCCCATAGACCCCCAGAGACGCTGAACGTCCTATGGGCGGGACAAAGCCCAGCATTTATCCAATGACTCGTCTCGTTTCACTGCATACACCACTTCCCCATAGACCCCCAGAGACGGTGAGCGTCCGATGGGCGGGACAAAGCCCAGCATTTATCCAATGACTCGTCTTGTTTCACTGCATACACCACTGCCCCATAGACCCTCAGAGACGTTGAGCGTCCGATGGACGGGACAAAGCCCAGCATCTATCCAATGACTCGTCTCATTTTGCTGCATACACCACTGCCCCCTAGACCCCCAGAGACGTTGCGCGTCCGATGGACGGGACAAAGCCCAGCATTTATCCAATGACTCGTCTCATTTTGCTGCATACACCACTGCCCTCTAGACCCCCAGAGACGTTGAGCGTCCGATGGACGGGACAAAGCCCAGCATTTATCCAATGACTCGTCTCATTTCGCTGCATACACCACTGCCCCATAGACCCCCAGAGACGCTGAGCGTCCGATGGGCGGGACAAAGCCCAGCATTTATCCAATGACTCGTCTCATTTTGCTGCATACACCACTGCCCCATAGACCCCCAGAGACGCTGAGCGTCCGATGGACGGGACAAAGCCCAGCATTTATCCAATGACTCGTCTCATTTTGCTGCATACACCACTGCCCCATAGACCCCCAGAGACGCTGAGCGTCCGATGGACGGGACAAAGCCCAGCATTTATCCAATGACTCGTCTCATTTCGCTGCATACACCACTTCCCCATAGATCCCCAGAGACGCTGAGCGTCCGATGGGCGGGACAAAGTCCAGCATTTATCCAATGACTCCTCTTGTTTCGCTGCATACACCACTTCCCCATAGACCCCCAGAGACGCTGAACGTCCGATGGGCGGGACAAAGCCCAGCATTTATCCAATGACTCGTCTCGTTTCACTGCATACACCACTGCCCCATAGACCCCCAGAGACGGTGAGCGTCCGATGGGCGGGACAAAGCCCAGCATTTATCCAATGACTCGTCTTGTTTCGCTGCATACACCACTGCCCCATAGACCCCCAGAGACGCTGAGCGTCCGATGGGCGGGACAAAGCCCAGCATTTATCCAATGACTCGTCTCATTTCGCTGCATACACCACTGCCCCATAGACCCCCAGAGACGCTGAGCGTCCGATGGGCGGGACAAAGCCCAGCATTTATCCAATGACTCGTCTCATTTCGCTGCATACACCACTTCCCCATAGACCCCCAGAGACGCTGAGCGTCCGATGGGCGGGACAAAGTCCAGCATTTATCCAATGACTCCTCTTGTTTCGCTGCATACACCACTGCCCCATAGACCCCCAGAGACGCTGAACGTCCGATGGGCGGGACAAAGCCCAGCATTTATCCAATGACTCGTCTCGTTTCACTGCATACACCACTGCCCCATAGACCCCCAGAGACGGTGAGCGTCCGATGGGCGGGACAAAGCCCAGCATTTATCCAATGACTCGTCTTGTTTCACTGCATACACCACTGCCCCATAGACCCTCAGAGACGTTGAGCGTCCGATGGACGGGACAAAGCCCAGCATCTATCCAATGACTCGTCTCATTTTGCTGCATACACCACTGCCCCCTAGACCCCCAGAGACGTTGCGCGTCCGATGGACGGGACAAAGCCCAGCATTTATCCAATGACTCGTCTCATTTTGCTGCATACACCACTGCCCCCTAGACCCCCAGAGACGTTGAGCGTCCGATGGACGGGACAAAGCCCAGCATTTATCCAATGACTCGTCTCATTTCGCTGCATACACCACTGCCCCATAGACCCCCAGAGACGCTGAGCGTCCGATGGGCGGGACAAAGTCCAGCATTTATCCAATGACTCCTCTTGTTTCGCTGCATACACCACTGCCCCATAGACCCCCAGAGACGCTGAACGTCCTATGGGCGGGACAAAGCCCAGCATTTATCCAATGACTCGTCTCGTTTCACTGCATACACCACTGCCCCATAGACCCCCAGAGACGGTGAGCGTCCGATGGGCGGGACAAAGCCCAGCATTTATCCAATGACTCGTCTTGTTTCACTGCATACACCACTGCCCCATAGACCCTCAGAGACGTTGAGCGTCCGATGGACGGGACAAAGCCCAGCATCTATCCAATGACTCGTCTCATTTCGCTGCATACACCACTGCCCCCTAGACCCCCAGAGACGTTGCGCGTCCGATGGACGGGACAAAGCCCAGCATTTATCCAATGACTCGTCTCATTTTGCTGCATACACCACTGCCCCCTAGACCCCCAGAGACGTTGAGCGTCCGATGGACGGGACAAAGCCCAGCATTTATCCAATGACTCGTCTCATTTCGCTGCATACACCACTGCCCCATAGACCCCCAGAGACGCTGAGCGTCCGATGGGCGGGACAAAGCCCAGCATTTATCCAATGACTCGTCTTGTTTCGCTGCATACACCACTGCCCCATAGACCCCCAGAGATGTTGAGCGTCCGATGGACGGGACAAAGCCCAGCATCTATCCAATGACTCGTCTCATTTCGCTGCATACACCACTGCCCCATAGACCCCCAGAGACGCTGAGCGTCCGATGGGCGGGACAAAGCCCAGCATGTATCCAATGACTCGTCTTGTTTCACTGCATACACCACTGCCCCATAGACTCCCAGAGACGTTGAGCGTCCGATGGACGGGACAAAGTCCAGCATTTATCCAATGACTCCTCTTGTTTCGCTGCATACACCACTGCCCCATAGACCCCCAGAGACGCTGAACGTCCGATGGGTGGGACAAAGCCCAGCATTTATCCAATGACTCGTCTCGTTTCACTGCATACACCACTGCCCCATAGACCCCCAGAGACGGTGAGCGTCCGATGGGCGGGACAAAGCCCAGCATTTATCCAATGACTCGTCTTGTTTCACTGCATACACCACTGCCCCATAGACCCTCAGAGACGTTGAGCGTCCGATGGACGGGACAAAGCCCAGCATCTATCCAATGACTCGTCTCATTTCGCTGCATACACCACTGCCCCCTAGACCCCCAGAGACGTTGCGCGTCCGATGGACGGGACAAAGCCCAGCATTTATCCAATGACTCGTCTCATTTTGCTGCATACACCACTGCCCTCTAGACCCCCAGAGACGTTGAGCGTCCGATGGACGGGACAAAGCCCAGCATTTATCCAATGACTCGTCTCATTTCGCTGCATACACCACTGCCCCATAGACCCCCAGAGACGCTGAGCGTCCGATGGGCGGGACAAAGCCCAGCATTTATCCAATGACTCGTCTTGTTTTGCTGCATACACCACTGCCCCATAGACCCCCAGAGACGTTGAGCGTCCGATGGATGGGACAAAGCCCAGCATCTATCCAATGACTCGTCTCATTTCGCTGCATACACCACTGCCCCATAGACCCCCAGAGACGTTGAGCGTCCGATGGACGGGACAAAGCCCAGCATCTATCCAATGACTCGTCTCATTTCACTGCATACACCACTGCCCCATAGACCCCCAGAGACGCTGAGCGTCCGATGGGCGGGACAAAGCCCAGCATGTATCCAATGACTCGTCTTGTTTCACTGCATACACCACTGCCCCATAGACCCCCAGAGACGTTGAGCGTCCGATGGACGGGACAAAGCCCAGCATCTATCCAATGACTCATCTCATTTCGCTGCATACACCACTGCCAGTGTATGCGGTGATAAGAAGCTGATTCTGAACAAAAGTTAAAGTTAAAGTACCAATGATTGTCACACACACACTAGGTGTGGCGAAATTATTCTCTGCATTTGACCCATCACCCTTGATCACCCCCTGGGAGGCGAGGGGAGCAGTGGGCAGCAGCGGTGGCCGCTCCCGGGAATCATTTTTGGTGATTTAACCCCCAATTCCAACCCTTGATGCTGAGTGCCAAGCAGGGAGGTAATGGCACGTTGTATTTAGTCAATAACATGTACACACAACACTATATATTTAATCACTTATTTTGTGACATTTTAGGGAAAGCTAAGCTTCTCTTGCAGTCTTAGAGCAATCGCCACTGGACCTTAGATTGCAGGCCGTACAGCCCATCCACAATCTTCATTTATTACATCTGAGCAGACCTACATTACTGCAACTTCACATTGTTTTTTGCAGATTTACCTGCGGTTCTTAGAATACCAGATGGAGAACTCCAATGAATGCAAGAAGAACTTTGTGGCTGTTTATGATGGCAGCAATGCCATCGAGGATCTGAAGGTAATAATTCTTACATTCTATTCGCACTGATGAGAGAGAAAACTCCATCATTTTGTTGGTCACAGGCCAAGTTTTGTAGCACCGTGGCCAATGACATCATGCTGGACACAGGAGTGGGCGTGGTGAGGATGTGGGCGGACGAGGCCAGCCGCCTCAGCCGCTTTCGGATGCTCTTCACGTCTTTCGCAGACCGTAAGCTCCTCTTATCCATCTCTGCCCTTTTATTGCGATGTGTAACAGCACCCTCTAGTGGCAACACTGCATATCCCATGTGTTGCAGCTCCTTGCATGGGCAGTGCCTTCTTCTGCCACAGCAACATGTGCATCAACAACTCTCTGGTGTGCAACGGAGTACAGAACTGTGTCTTTCCCTGGGACGAAAGCAACTGCAAAGGTTGGACTTTGTTTACTTTTAATAGGGCTTACCGTGTAAATGCAAAGCATCATGGGTCTCAGACCCGACTGCAGAAAAATATTTAAGGGGGCCATTACATTTTATCAGGGGGGCCTCTGCCATAAATTGATCCCTGCCGAATAATGGAATACTAGATTGAACTTACAGTTGTGATGTCACGATCGATGACTAGCCTGCTGATGGCATCATGGGAGTAAAAATCCAATGAGTTTATCCCAGTTGTACACATATTACCATGTGGAACAATGTTGAAACTTTCTCATCTGAATAGGAAAAGCATTTGATTGGCTTCATAACTAACTCTGCCCCTCTTTCAATAGTTCTAGAGCTGTGATTGGATGTACTCCCAACTTGTCCCACCCTTCGACAAGACAAAATTAAATATGATTGGATTTCGTTACTGTCAACATTTTCGGCTCTTTTCTATACTTAACTAAATGTTCAGTTAAGTTTGTTATCGTCTAATTCATGGGTGTCAAACTCTGGCCCGCGGGCCAAATTTGGCCCGCCGTGCAATTTCATTTGGCCCTTGAGGCAATATCAAATTAACACTAGAGCTGGCCCACCGATTATATACAGCGGCGGTGCCGCGGTAACACCGCATTCACAGCTATTTCTCATACTTGCCAACACTCCCGGGAGACTCTCAAATTTCAGTACCCCTCCCAATAATAACCACAGCCGCCTTTCATTCAGTCCAACGAGTGCTGGCCGAGTCACACATGTGCGGCTTCTGCACGCACACACAATTGAATGCAACGCATACTTCATCAACAGCGATACAGGTTACACTGAGGGTGGCCGTATAATCAACTTTAAGACTGTCACAAATATGCGCCACACTGTGAAACCACACCAAACAAGAATGACAAACACATTTCGGGAGAAAATCCGCGCCGTAACACAACATAAACACAACAAAACAAATACCCAGAACCCTTTGCAGCACTGACTCTTCCGGGCTGCAATTTACAATTCCTCTAATGTTATTTCATCAAAGAGAGAGAAACTATTTTGGAGGGCGGTATCCTTCGTAGATACAGTCGTATCTGTGTTAATAGAACCCAGTTGTAGCTGCAATGCATTGTCTTTAATCTCCTTTCTAATGAGTTCAATTTTCTTATTAAAGAAATTCATAAAATCATCTGCTGAGTGGGTGGAGCTACTGGGAGGAGTCCCTTGTTGGGTTAGCGATGCTACTGTACTAAACAAAAATTTTGGATCATTTTTGTTGAGGTGGATGAGATTTGAGTAATATTTAGCTTTAGCTAGGGTAAGCATGTGTTTATAAGTTATTAAACTATCACTCCATGCTTGATGGAAAACCTCAAGTTTAGTAGCGCGCCATTTGCGTTCCAGCTTTCTACATGATAATTTATGGGCTCTAGTTTCTTCTGTAAACCATGGGGTGCGCCTTTTAGGGGCTCTTTTAAGCTTTAGCTGTGCTATACTATCAATGGTGTCGCGCAGGGCGTCGTTAAAGTTGTTAGTGAGGTTATCAATAGAGCCGACATAATTTGGGAATGGTGCCATTACCGAAGGCAGTAGGCCAGCAAGAGTCATCGTTGTGGCAGCATTAATGTTGCGGCTGCTATAGTAGTTATTATTATTAGTTTGTTGACAATGAGTCAGAACTTCGAATTTTATAAGGTAATGATCGGACATTACTTTAGTATACGGGAGTATCGTAACTTTGGAGGTGGTGACACCCCTGACCAGCACTAGATCTATCGTATTTCCGTTGCGATGCGTAGATTCATTTATTATTTGTGTAAGACCACAGCTATCAATTATAGTCTGGAGCGCCATGCACTGAGGGTCCGATGGGGTATTCATATGGATATTAAAGTCCCCCATTATGATTATATTGTCGGCGTGCGTCACTAAATCAGCAACGAACTCTGAAAATTCACTGATGAAGTCCGAATTGGGTCCTGGGGGGCGGTAGATAACAGCCAGGTGGAGAGGCAGCGGTGTGACAAACCTCATAGTAAGCATCTCAAACGAGTTATATTTATTATTTAGGTTCGGGGTAAGATTCAAGTTTTTATTGTGGATGAGTGCAACTCCCCCACCCCTTTTAATGGGACGGGCAATATGCGCTCCCGCATAGCCAGGAGGAGACGCCTCACCCAGCGCAAAGAAATCGTCTGGTTTGAGCCAGGTCTCGGCGAGACCAATAACGTCAAGATTATTGTCTCTAATGACCTCATTAACTAATAACGTTTTGGAAGATAATGATCTTATGTTTAAGAAGCCCATATTATAGGTAGTGGGCTGTTTTGAGGAGTTTTTGTTGAAATTATCCGTAGTAGCAATATTAATAATGTTGTGTTTATTATGTGTAGTGCACTTTAAATAATTTCGACCATATCTAGGAATTGATATGACGGGAATTTTCCGATTGTTTGCTTGATGTTGTGATAAACCGAACGCATCATAACTTGCCACCTCAGTAGAGTGCATGTCTACTTCTGACACAGAAAAAACATTTTTTGAGTTGTGTATTGTTGTAAAATAGTTGCTATGTGTGCAGGTATTATCCAGCCTGGCGCTGGCTAGTTCTATTTTAACTAACTTCTCACCCGGACTAGCGCTTCTTTGAGGATTAGCCTTTCGCTTTGTTGTTAGCCCCGCTCGGCATCCCCGCTTCTGCTTCCGCTCACACCGCTTACGTGTCCTCCTTTGACGGTCCTCGCTGGCACTTGACTCCGCTGCTTTAGAGGCCGCTGGATGTAGCCAGCGAAGAATCCCCATGCTAGCGAGGAGGTCGAAAGTACCCGCATCTTTCAGCCTATAACGGCCCGATCTATCCACATCCAGAATCGTCTGTCGGTCGTATCTGATCACGAAGTGTCCACGCTGTGAGCCAGCCATGAAATAGACAGAAATTGACGGGTATTTTTGCCAAATCGCTCTACACTTCCAAGAGCGTCTGCAAGCCGCTGCCATCAGGGCGCCGCCATCTTGGAGAACTGTTCTCCCGAAATGTGTTTGTCATTCTTGTTTGGTGTGGTTTCACAGTGTGGCGCGTATTTGTAATTGTCTTAAAGTTGTTTATACGGCAACCCTCAGTGTAACTTGTATTGCTGTTGATGAAGTATGCGTTGCATTCACTTGTGTGTGCGTGCAGAAGCCGCACGTATTATGCGACTGGGGCAGCACGTTGTTAGAATGGATGAAAAGCGGACGTGACGACAGCTCGTAGAGGACGTTATAGGCAGTGCCTTTAAGGAACGCCCTTAAGGCAGTGGTCCGGGTGGACTACGAGATATAATGACTGATGAACACCTTCGTTCGATAATGAAGGTTGCCTCAGCTCAAAGCCTGAGCCCCGACATTAATGAACTAGCATCCAAGAAAATATGTTAGGTATATCTGGCTTGGGCACATCAGATTAGATCAGTGTGTTGCAAACTGAGCAGTTTAAAGGCCTGAATGGTTGGTTTATTCATTGATATTTTATTTTCAAATTTATTAGCCTGTGAAAAAAATTAATGTTGATATTTACCTCAGAAGGCTGCAAATAGGAAAGAGGCATTCAGTTTTTATTTAAATTGTATTTGATATGCAGCACCTCCAAGTCCGAGTCCATGGTTCTCGCCCGGAAAAGGGTGGAGTGCCATCTCCGGGTTGGGGAGGAGATCTTGCCCCAAGTGGAGGAGTTCAAGTACCTCGGAGTCTTGTTCACGAGTGGGGGAAGAGTGGATCGTGAGATCGACAGGCGGATCGGTGCGGCGTCTTCAGTAATGCGGACGCTGTATCGATCCGTTGTGGTGAAGAAGGAGCTGAGCCGGAAGGCAAAGCTCTCAATTTACCGGTCGATCTACGTTCCCATCCTCACCTATGGTCATGAGCTTTGGGTTATGACCGAAAGGACAAGATCACGGGTACAAGCGGCCGAAATGAGTTTCCTCCGCCGGGTGGCGGGGCTCTCCCTTAGAGATAGGGTGAGAAGCTCTGTCATCCGGGGGGAGCTCAAAGTAAAGCCGCTGCTCCTCCACATGGAGAGGAGCCAGATGAGGTGGTTCAGGCATCTGGTTAGGATGCCACCCGAACACCTCCCTAGGGAGGTGTTTAGGGCACGTCCCACCGGTAGGAGGCCGCGGGGAAGACCCAGGACACGTTGGGAAGACTATGTCTCCCGGCTGGCCTGGGAACGCCTCGGGGTCCTACAGGAAGAGCTGGACGAAGTGGCTGGGGAGAGGGAAGTCTGGGCTTCCCTGCTTAAGCTGCTGCCCCCGCGACCCGACCTCGGATAAGCGGAAGAAGATGGATGGATGGATGGATGTATTTGATATGCCATTGATATTTTTTAATTATTATTATTATTATTTGAAACTCGATTTTGCACGTCACTATAAAGTTATATAAGCCTTGCTTGTTCAATATTCAATGCAAAACTTGTTTGGGTCCCTATTAAAAGGTGAATTTGTTCAACCTTGGCCCGCGGCTTTGTTCAGTTTTAAATTTTGGCCCACTCTATATTTGAGTTTGACACCCCTGGTCTAATTCAATGTGTCTTTATTTTGGTTAAATATCGTCCTATTTTTACCTGCTCCGATGTAAAAAACAAAACCCAAATAAGATATACAGTTTCCAGCCCAGGGCGGGCACGGCTGATTCTGTGGGCGGACCATAAGTTAAGTTAAAGTTAAAGTACCAATGATAGTCATACACACACTAGGTGTGGTGAAATTTGTCCTCTGCATTTGACCCATCCCCTTGTTCACCTCCTGGGAGGGGAGCAGTGAGCAGCAGCAGTGCCGCGCCCGGGAATCATTTTTGGTGATTTAACCCCCAAATCCAACCCTTGATGCTGAGTGCCAAGCAGGGAGGTAATGGGTCCCATTTTTATAGTCTTTGGTATGACTCATAACTGTTCTTACTGCATCTTTACATGGGAGTTAACCTAAAGTTGTGACTTTAGTCCCAAACATCATATTACTGCCACAATGATCGCTTCAGGAAAAAAAAAAAATATTGGTAAGATTTTGCCTCAGCAAAGCTAAGGAAGTCAGTTAGTGAGCAGTTTCAGTTTATTTGGAACATGCATATGATACAATGTAATGCATCACACAATTCCAGTTGTTTCATTACAGCGCATCCGAAAAGGAGTAAGAAGAAGCAGAGCTTACTTAATCCTACCCCTTTTCATACTATAGCAATTTTATCCAATTTCCTTGTTCTCTGTAACAGAACAGTGAACATCAATCAATCAATCAATCTTTATTTATATAGCCCTAAATCACAAGTGTCTCAAAGGGCTGCACAAGCCACAACGACATCCTCGGTACAAAGCCCACATACGGGCAAGGAAAAACTCACCCCAGTGGGACGTCGATGTGAATGACTATGAGAAACCTTGGAGAGGACCGCATATGTGGGTAACCCCCCCCCTCTAGGGGAGACCGAAAGCAATGGATGTCGAGTGGGTCTGACATAATATTGTGAGAGTCCAGTCCATAGTGGATCCAACATAATAGTAAGAGTCCAGTCCATAGTGGGGCCAGCAGGACACCATCCCGAGCGGAGACGGGTCAGCAGCGCAGAGATGTTCCCAGCCGATGCACAGGCGAGCGGTCCACCCCGGGTCCCGACTCTGGACAGCCAGCACTTCATCCATGGCCACCGGACCTGTGCCCCCCGCCCCTCAAGGAAAAGGGGAGCAGAGGAGAAAAGAAAAGAAACGGCAGATCAACTGGTCTAACAGGGGGGCTATTTAAAGGCTAGAGTATACAAATGAGTTTTAAGATGGGACTTAAATGCTTCTACTGAGGTAGCATCTCTAACTGTTACCGGGAGGGCATTCCATAGTACTGGAGCCCCAATAGAAAACGCTCTATAGCCCGCAGACTTTTTTTGGGCTCTGGGAATCACTAATAAGCCGGAGTTCTTTGAACGCAGATTTCTTGCCGGGACATATGGTACAATGCAATCGACAAGATAGGACGGAGCTAGACCGTGTAGTATTTTATACGTAAGTAGTAAAACCTTAAAGTCACATCTTAAGTGCACAGGAAGCCAGTGCAGGTGAGCCAGTATAGGCGTAATATGATCAAACTTTCTTGTTCTTGTCAAAAGTCTAGCAGCCGCATTTTGTACCAACTGTAATCTTTTAATGCTAGACATAGGGAGACCCGAAAATAATACGTTACAGTAGTCGAGACGAGACGTAACGAACGCATGAATAATGATCTCAGCGTCAGTCTCAGCAGTTAGTGAATGAAGTGCACATTTGTAGTTGTTTCCACATATTTCTGCACAATAACTCAGATATGGTAACATTAGCGAGCAGTAGAGAATGTGAAGTGATTTTTGGCCGTAGAAAACGACAAAGTTTTAACGCCATCACCTGGTACATGTTGGCGTTTTCACGCATGTTTTATGCTCTTACACCTAGCATCTGTTAGCTGTTAAGTAGCTGTGGCACTGCTACAAACAACGTACAGTCAAAAACACTTTTAGTCAAGGGTACACATAAAAATAAATTAGTGTTATTTTCAAAGATGTAGTGCAGTGATCAGAGTATTTAAAAGTAACAATAGGCTTGTTTTTTGTTTTTTTTTCGAGAACCCTGCTTATAAACGAGGACCTTGCGCATCTCGGACACATGAAAGCTGAGAATAGGCACAATTTGAACAACTTTGCATTCTGAAATTCTTCTCGGGCATTACAACCGACTGCATGGACTACATAAATATAGGCACATTTGGTGGCAGTTTTACTTGATTCAAATTTCTCGTCCATTGGAAGTGCTCATATTTCATAAAAATCAATTCCACCATTCTTTCTAGGTAGCGAGTCCCTTGTTGTTGTTGTTTTTTTTTCAGGGGTATCAAACGGTACCTCTGGATTGGCAGACCGGGGTGGTGGTTCCTCTCTTTAAGAAGGGGAACCGGAGGGTGTGTTCCAACTATCGTGGGATCACACTCCTCAGCCTTCCCGGTAAGGTTTATTCAGGTGTACTGGAGAGGAGGCTACGCCGGATAGTCGAACCTCGGATTCAGGAGGAACAGTGTGGTTTTCGTCCTGGTTGTGGAACTGTGGACCAGCTCTATACTCTCGGCAGGGTCCTTGAGGGTGCATGGGAGTTTGCCCAACCAGTCTACATGTGCTTTGTGGACTTGGAGAAGGCATTCGACCGTGTCCCTCGGGAGGTCCTGTGGGGAGTGCTCAGAGAGTATGGGGTATCGGACTGTCTGATTGTGGCGGTCCGCTCCCTGTACGATCAGTGTCAGAGATTGGTCCGCATGGCCGGCAGTAAGTCAGACACGTTTCCGGTGAGGGTTGGACTCCGCCAAGGCTGCCCTTTGTCACCGATTCTGTTCATAACTTTTATGGACAGAATTACTAGGCGCAGTCAAGGCGTTGAGGGGATCCGGTTTGGTGGCTGCAGGATTAGGTCTCTGCTTTTTGCAGATGATGTGGTCCTGATGGCTTCATCTGACCAGGATCTTCAGCTCTCACTGGATCGGTTCGCAGCCGAGTGTGAAGCGACTGGGATGAGAATCGGCACCTCCAAATCCGAGTCAATGGTTCTCGCCCGGAAAAGGGTGGAGTGCCATCTCCGGGTTGGGGAGGAGACCCTGCCCCAAGTGGAGGAGTTCAAGTACCTCGGAGTCTTGTTCACGAGTGAGGGAAGTGTGGATCGTGAGATCGACAGGCGGATCGGTGCGGCGTCTTCAGTAATGCAAACGCTGTATGGATCCGTTGTGGTGAAGAAGGAGCTGAGCCGGAAGGCAAAGCTCTCAATTTACCGGTCGATCTACGTTCCCATCCTCACCTATGGTCATGAGCTTTGGGTTATGACCGAAAAGACAAGATCACGGGTACAAGCGGCCGAAATGAGTTTCCTCCGCCGGGTGGCGGGGCTCTCCCTTAGAGATAGGGTGAGAAGCTCTGCCATCCGGGGGGAGCTCAAAGTAAAGCCGCTGCTCCTCCACATGGAGAGGAGCCAGATGAGGTGGTTCTGGCATCTGGTCAAGATGCCACCCGAACGCCTCCCTAGGGAGGTGTTTAGGGCATGTCCAACCGGTAGGAGGCCACGGGGAAGACCCAGGACACGTTGGGAAGACTATGTCTCCCGGCTGGCCTGGGAACGCCTCGGGATCCCCCGGGAAGAGCTGGACGAAGTGGCTGGGGAGAGGAGAGTCTGGGCTTCCCTGCTTAGGCTGCTGCCTCCGCGACCCGACCTCGGATAAGCGGAAGAAGATGGATGGATGGATGGATTAGCTCAGGGGCCACATGGAGGAAAATCTATTCCCAAGTAGGCTGTAATGGTAAAATCATGGCATGATAACTTAAAAATAAAGACACTCAGCATCAAGGGTTGGAATTGCGGGCTAAATCACCAAAATGATTACCGAGCGTGGCCACCGCTGCTGTTCACTGCTCCCCTCACCTCCCAGGGGGTGATCAAGGGTGATGGGTCAATTGCAGAGGATAATTTCACCACACCTAGTGTGTGTGTGACTATCAGTGGTACTTTAACTTTAACTCCAGGTTGTTTACTTTGTTTTACTTTGGCCAAAAAATAGAACAAGCAAATTATGAAAACGTACACATCACAAATAATCTCCTGGACAAAACATTTCAAGTTTGTTGAAAATTCTGAGGAAAACACAATGAACTTGGACTTTGTCTCAGTTTATCTACAAAGCCAGGATTAAACTTTAAGTCACAGTCTTTCTGGGATTGAATAAAAAAACACAACATGTAAACTCTTCTAGGTATCAAATACCTCCTTTGTCATGTCCACGCATCAATCCAGTGCTAACTCAACAAACCGTTACAAATCGAGGTAAAAACTATTCAAAAGGGTTAAGTTCACTTTTCTTGTGTTTGACAGAAACATTTTGGGGCAACGATGGTGCCAAACAATGATGTGTTTGAAGCAGAAGATATAAAACGGCAGGTTTTAACTTACATGTGGGTAGAGGAGGAGGAGCTAGAGCATACTTTCCAACCTTGAGACCTCTGAATTCGGGAGATGGGGGGGGGGGTGGTTGTCCCGGGAGATTTTTGGGAGAGGCACTGAAATTCTGGAGTCTCCCGGAAAATTCGGGAGGGTTGGCAAGTATGAGCTAGAGTCACCCTTTACTTTGTACCTCTTGCTTGGCCCAAGTATAAACCGTTTGCTTGCCTAACATAATTGCGATTGTGACATCCAGTGGACACATTTAGAACAGCAGTTTGTTTCGTTCTGGCAAACTAATCACGCGGGCCGGATAAAACCTGTCGTAGGTTTGACAGCCCTGATCTATTTGAATCCAGTTTGTCGCCGGCTTACCCTTTGTAAACAAAGCCTTTATCCAAGAAGTACAGTACAGGCCAAAAGTTTGGACACACCTTCTCCTCATTCAATGCGTTTTCTTTATTTTCATGACTATTTACATTGTAGATTGTCACTGAAGGCATTAAAACAACGAATGAACACATGTGGAGTTATGTACTTAACAAAAAAAGGGGAAATAACTGAAAACATGTTTTATATTCTAGTTTCTTCAAAATAGCCACCCTTTGCATTGATTATTGCTTTGCACACCCTTGGCATTCTCTCCATGAGCTTCAAGAAGTAGTCACCTGAAATGGTTTTCACTTTACAGGTGTATTTTTGATACCTTCAGTGACAATCTACAATGTAAATAGCAGAGGTGGGACCAAGTCATTGTTTTGCAAGTCACAAGTAAGTCTCAAGTCTTTGCCCTCAAGTCCGAGTCAAGTCCCGAGTCAAGACAGGCAAGCCCCGAGTCAAGTCCAAAGTCAAGACTGGAAAGTCTCAAGTCGAGTCCTAAGTCCTGCATTTTGAGTTTCGAGTCCTTTCAAGTCCTTTTAACCACAGACTAATATATTAACACAGATTGTGTATGCTTTTCAAACGCTGTATTTATTTATTAAAACAAGTGCATTTTAAATTGCAGGAAAGAAAATTGTGCTGACATTGCACTTTATAATAGCACTATTAACCAGTCATTTTAAACATTAACTCATTCCTTTACAGAACAAACACATTGAAAAATAAAGTGCAAATGTACTTATTTGTACAAAAGTGTTAACATTGAAAAAAACATGACATATACGTGAACATAACAAAAAAGTTGTACTTTTTATATGTCAGGGCCCTATGCTGCATTGCATTTGCAAAAGACCAAATTAGCCAAGAGTCTGTCAGTCATTTGTGCACGATGGGGGTGTAGTATGATGCCACCATGGCTGAAAACTCGCTCCACTGGAGCACTGGAGGCAGGCACTGCCAAGACTCTCATGGCCACTCGGAACAGTGAAGGAAGAGTCTTCATGTTCATTGCCCAGAACAAAAGGGGGAGATAGTTTTTTTGGGTTGGTGCACTACTTGTAAGTGTATCTTGTGTTTTTTATGTTGATTTAATTAAAAAAAGAAAAAAAATATATATATATTTCTTGTGCGGCCCGATACCAATCGATCCACGGACCAGTACCGGGCCGCGGCCCGGTGGTTGGGGACCACTGAGGTAAACAACCAACAGTATGTCAGAAAGCTAGCTAAAACGGTACACTTATTCATAATATAGTATACATTTTAACTGACCTTTATTTGACTATTTTTGTCTTTTTTTAGGTGGCTAAAATACGCGGTGCTGCTGACCGCCGTCTAACGTTACGTGTGATATATTGACTAACGTAACCCTGCTTAAAAAAAATCACTGAACAAAAAGTATGAATAAGGTAGTGAACTGCAACAGATTCCCGTGTTTGCAATAACGTTATAACGTTAGCAGTGAGTTTACAGCCTCACTGATTTAACTACACAGCAAATAAAAGTCACGTTACTTAGCCAATAAACGTTATCTTACATTCAAAACTTACCGTTCTTTGTGCAACTTCAAATGCCGGACGAAGTTGGAAGTTGTTGCCTCTCCATCAGTCATTTTCGAACCGCATGTGTTGCATACTGCAAACCGTTTTGTGTTGACCACCTCGTAATTTTTATACCCAAACGAAAATATTTTAGGTATCATTTTTTGTTCACTGGCGTGTGGTTTGGACATGTCTTCTTCGTTGGTTGTCCTGCAATTTGATTGGATGAATGCTGTGTGATGAAAACAAAGTAGATCTAATTTGATTGGCTGTTGTACTGAGAGCACACCAGCTGACACACGCAACGCTGATAGACAAGTACACAATGAAAAATACGGAGCGCTCCCGAATAACTTTTTCATCTTTGGGTTTTGGGGAAAGTAGCAAGTCATGTCAAGTCATGTCAATTCAAAAGGCTCAAGTCCAAGTGAAGTCACAAGTCATTGATGTTAAAGTCTAAGTCGAGTTGCAAGTCTTTTTACATTTTGTCAAGTCGAGTCTAAAGTCATCAAATTCATGACTCGAGTCTGACTCGAGTCCAAGTCATGTGACTCGAGTCCACGCCTCTGGTAAATAGTCATGAAAATAAAGAAAAGGCATTGAATGAGAAGGTGTGTCCAAACCTTTGGCCTGTACTGTACGTCTACCCAGCCCACACAATGCGTTGCAAAAAGATGTGGCCTTTTGAACCCTATGTTCCATTTAAATACGTTCACATGCTCTTTTGTGTTGCTGATGTAGAGAAGAAGCAAAAAAGTATTTTCCACCACATCACAAAGACTCACGGCACAGTTATCTGCGTGTCGACTGGAGCGGTGCTGCTGCTGCTCATCATCTCCATCCTGGTGCAAATCAAGCAGCCGCGCAAGAAGGTGCTCCTGGAGACACAATCGGATTTCCATCCATTTCCTACCGCTTGTCCCCTTTCATGCAACAAAAACGCTCACGTGACTCATGTTTTATTTGTCAGGTGTTGGTGCGTAAGAATAACTTGTTCCACCGCAGAGACTTCCAGGAGGTGCTCGAACCGCCACATTATGAACTCCTCACTCTCAGAGAAAAGGTCAGTTTATTAAGCACGTTCACTTTGGGCGCCACTGCTACGCATAAAAAAGACACGGGGAATGTTATTATAATAATATTAACATTATGGAGCCTTTTGGAAAAATATGTTTGAAAGAGGAATCATTTTTGTCAATGATATTATAAATGAGAATGGTAAGATGATGAAGTATGAAGAATTTATAACTATGTATGGTGATGCTTGCTCAAGCTTTTCATTTAATCAACTAACTGGAGTCATTGGGAAAAGATGGAAACAAATAATTAATTATGGAACTACTAAATTATTAGTTTGTAAACCTCTAATAAGAAATTCGAGTTGGCAAAAAGGAACTAAAATAAATAGAAAAATATACAAGTTTTATTTAATAAAGAAATCTTTGAAGGCTGCCCCATACAACACATTTGGAAAATGGGAGGACTTTTTTGACTGCCCGTTGCCGTGGGATGCCATATTCAAACTAATCTATAAAACTACTATTGATGTGCAAAATCGTTATTTTCAAATTAAAATTATTTATAACTTCTTACCCACGGGGAAAATGTTAAAATTGTGGAATATGACAGAGTCAGATGACTGCCGATTTTGTTGTCAGGAGTCTGAATCCACCCTGCATTTGTTTTGGTATTGTCATATTGTGTCTTCTTTTTGGGTGGAAGTTGAAAAAATGTGTTTGAGGATTGGTTTGTTTATGAAGCTTGATGTGGTTTCTGTTATTTTGGGAGAGTTCATTGACAATCATGATTTAATCAATTTAATTACCGTATTTTCCGCACTATAAGGCGCACCGGATTATTAGCCGCACCTTCAATGAATGGCATATTTCATAACTTTGTCCACCAATAAGCCGCCCCGGACTATAAGCCGCGCCTACGCTGCGCTAAAGGGAATGTCAAAAAAACAGTCAGATAGGTCAGTCAAACTTTAATAATATATTAAAAACCAGCGTTCTAACAACTCTGTTCACTCCCAAAATGTACGCAAATGTGCAATCACAAACATAGTAAAATTCAAAATAGTGCAGAGCAATAGCAACATAATGTTGCTCGAACGTTAATGTCACAACACACAAAATAAACATAGCGCTCACTTTCTGAAGTTATTCTTCATTCGTAAATCCTTCGTCTTCGGTGTCCGAAGTGAAAAGTTGGGCAAATTTACGATCCACTGGCAGATGTTGGCGTCGTCTGGCGCTGCCTCCTCGTCTTAGTGAAGGTGTGTTCGCCTTCTGTCATCCATTGTTCCCACGCAGTTAGCAGTCTAGCTTCGAATGCCCTGTTGACACCAATATCTAGCGGCTGGAGGTCTTTTGTCAATCCACCCGGAATGACGGCGAGTATTGAATTAAGCGCGTAAGCGTGTCTCAATGTGATGTTATGAGCTAGCAAATATAACAACTACACTACCCAGCATGCAACGATAGTTACGAGCATGCGCGGTAGCCCTGAGAAGCGTTGTATGCTGGCAGTTAGCATGCTGTGAGTAAACGTTGAGAACTCAGTTAACACGCCTCGTCTGCATTATTTATAATTAGACAGACAACACACTTAATAGGAGCCATTTTGGGGTCTTTACATAAACACACAAATGGAAATGAAACGTCACATATCCCAGCATGCACCGCGCGCTTCTTCTACGGGGAAAAAAGATGGCGGCTGTTTACCGTAGTTGCGAGACCTAAACTTTATGAAAATGAATCTTAATATTTATCCATATATAAAGCGCACCGGGTTATAAGGCGCACTGTCAGCTTTTGAGAAAATTTGTGGTTTTTAGGTGCGCCTTATAGTGCGGAAAATACGGTATAGTACTCGGTAAAAGGTTTATTTTTAAGGCCAAAAACAGATATTCACTTAGTATTACTTTCTTTAAAACATTTATTCAGTATTTTTTAACTTTAGAAAGTTACATGGTTGAAAACGATAATGATGCCAAAAAACATAAAAAAAGATGGGAAGTCCTCAAAGGCTTATGTTGAAAGTGTAATTATTTATAGATTATATGCTATCTGTTGTTGTATTCCCTAACTTTTAGTGACCTGAACATAAGCTGGACTGTAAATACTTTTTTTGTTTTTGTTTTTAAAATGTAATTTTGTTTATAGATTACCGTATTTTCCGCACCATAAGGCGCCCTGGGTTAAAAGCCGCGCCTTCAATGAACGGCATATTTCAAAACTTTGTCCACCAATAAGCCGCCCCGTGTTGTTAGCCGCATCTAACTGCGCTAAAGGAATGTCAAAAAAACAGTCAGATAGGTCAGTCAAACTTTAATAATATATTAAAAACCAGCGTTCTAACAACTCTGTTCACTCCCAAAATGTACGCAAATGTGCAATCACAAACATACGTATATCAACATGGACAGAGCTGCGTGAAAAAAGCCACCCGGCCTCTTCGCGTAAACTTAAACTTACCTTAACCACTCGCTCATCTTTTCTTCATCCATCCCTTCGAGTTAGCTTTTATGATGACGTTGGCTGGAAAGGTCTCTTTTGGCAAGGTCTTCCTTTTGAATATCACCATGGGTGGAAGTTTCTGGCCATTAGCATGGCAAGCTAGAACCACAGTGAAGGATGACTTCTCATTCCCTGTGGTGCGAATATTCACCGTACGTGCTCCCGTTGTATCCACAGTGCGGTTCACAGGAATATCAGTTGCTGTGAAATACGGTAGTAATCCGTGTGCGGATGGAGAGATTGCGTCTTTTCATGAACCGGATCCTTGTCGCTTAGTAGGAGCCATTTTGTGGTCTTTACAGATGTAAACAGGAAATGAAACGTACGGTGATATCCGCGCGTTTTTTCTTCTTCTTCCGGGGGCGGGTGGTTGCTTACAGTAGAAGAAGAAGCGCTTCCTGTTCTATGGGGGCGGGTGCTTACCTTGGCGGTTGCTTGCGTAGAAGAAGAAGCGCTTCCTGTTCTACCGGGAAAAAATATGGCGGCTGTTTACCTAAGTTGCGAGATCGAAACTTTATGAAAATGAATCTTAATATTAATCCATATATAAAGCGCACCGGGTTAAAAGCCGCACTGTCAGCTTTTGAGTAAATTTGTGGTTTTTAGGTGCGGCTAATGGTGCGGAAAATACGGTATATGCAATCTGTTGTGTTCCAAAATTTTCTGGGTTTTTTTTGTTTGTTTGTTTGTTTGTTTGTTTTCTCAGTGTACATGAATGAAGGTGTGTGTTGCTGGACCCGACTTGGACATTATCTGGACTGGACCTGGTTTAAAAAAACAAAAAAAAACCTTTAAACAAAGCTAATTTCATTTACAGCCAGGTCTGGTGAAGATAAGGTCCTTTCTTTCTTTTTTTATTTATTTATTTTATTTTTATTTTTTTATAGATAGGATAAATAAATATTTTCTTGGATAAAGAGGAAAGTGAACAATATAAAAATAATTACATAAGGGAGAAAAGGGAAAGAAAAAATAGTAATTAAATGAAAATGTTAGTGGACCAGCAGCACAAACAGGGACTGTGTTGTGTCCCTTGCAGAAGTGTTGTCCATGTTGTGGAAACCAGAGTATTGTTGGCAGAAAGAAACAACCCCTTTTGTGTGAGTGGGTGTGTGTGAGTGTGAATAGGGGAGGGAGGGGTTTTTTTTCTGGGTTGATGCACTAGTTGAAAGTGTATCGTGTGTTTTTTTCTATGTTGATTTAAATTAAAAAAAAAAAAAAAAAAAAAAAAAAAAAAAAAAAAAAAACATTATGGAGCCAGAACACTGCCTGTAAGCTTTGGTATCCCGCAAACAATTGACAATGTAGAAAAAGTTATATTAGCAACGAAACAAGTTTTGGCAACAAATAAATACAAACATTGAAAAAATACAATATTTTTGGTGCATGTTTTCAATGCCAAGATTCATATTTTGTACACTTTTATTGTTTTTGTGTGCTCCAAAGTGTTTTTTGATCGCTTCTCTTTTTTATGATTTTGTTTCTTTTTTTCCGGATTCGCTTTTTTTTACGGTATGAAAGTAATGGGTTCTTGGCCCTGCACTCTTTAGTATTTACATGCTGCCGCTAGGCGACATCATACGCAAATACGGTGTTAGCTTTCATTGTTATGCTGATGACACCCAACTCTACATGCCCCTAAAGCTGACCAACACGCCGGATTGTAGTCAGCTGGAGGCGTGTCTTAATGAAATTAAACAATGGATGTCCGCTAACTTCTTGCAACTCAACGCCAAGAAAACGGAAATGCTGATTATTGGTCCTGCTAAACACCGACATTTATTTGATAATACCACCTTAACATTTGACAACCAAACAATTACACAAGGCGAATCAGTAAAGAATCTGGGTATTATCTTCCACCCAACTCTCTCCTTTGAGTCACACATTAAGAGTGTTACTAAAACGGCCTTCTTTCATCTCCGCAATATCGCTAAAATCCGTTCTATTTTATCCACTAGCGACGCTGAGATCATTATTCATGCGTTCGTTACGTCTCGTCTCGACTACTGTAACGTATTATTTTCGGGTCTCCCTATGTCTAGCATTAAAAAATTACAGTTGGTACAAAATGCGGCTGCTAGACTTTTGACAAGAACAAGAAAGTTTGATCATATTACGCCTATACTGGCTCACCTGCACTGGCTTCCTGTGCACTTAAGATGTGACTTTAAGGTTTTACTACTTACGTATAAAATACTACACGGTCTAGCTCCGTCCTATCTTGTCGATTGCATTGTACCATATGTCCCGGCAAGAAATCTGCGTTCAAAGAACTCCGGCTTATTAGTGATTCCCAGAGCCCAAAAAAAGTCTGCGGGCTATAGAGCGTTTTCTATTCGGGCTCCAGTACTATGGAATGCCCTCCCGGTAACAATTAGAGATGCTACCTCAGTAGAAACATTTAAGTCCCATCTTAAAACTCATTTGTATACTCTAGCCTTTAAATAGACCCCCTGTTAGACCAGTTGATCTGCCGTTTCTTTTCTTTTCTCCTCTGCTCCCCTTTTCCTTGAGGGGGGGGGGCACAGGTCCGGTGGCCATGGATGAAGTGCTGGCTGTCCAGAGTCGGGACCCGGGGTGGACCGCTCGCCTGTGCATCGGCTGGGAACATCTCTACGCTGCTGACCCGTCTCCGCTCGGGATGGTGTCCTGCTGGCCCCACTATGGACTGGACTCTTACTATTATGTTGGATCCACTATGGACTGGACTCTCACAATATTATGTCAGACCCACTCGACATCCATTGCTTTCGGTCTCCCCTAGAGGGGTGGGGGTTACCCACATATGCGGTCCTCTCCAAGGTTTCTCATAGTCATTCACATCGACGGTGGCAGAGGGGTTAGTGCATCTGCCTCACAATACGAAGGTCCTGAGTAGTCTTGGGTTCAATCCCGGGCTCGGGATCTTTCTGTGTGGAGTTTGCATGTTCTCCCCGTGACTGCGTGGGTTCCCTCCGGGTACTCCGGCTTCCTCCCACTTCCAAAGACATGCACCTGGGGATAAGTTGATTGGCAACACTAAATTGGCCCTAGTGTGTGGATGTGAGTGTGAATGTTGTCTGTCTATATGTGTTGGCCCTGCGATGAGGTGGCGACTTGTCCAGGGTGTACCCCGCCTTTCGCCCGATTGTAGCTGAGATAGGCTCCAGCGCCCCCCGCGACCCCAAAGGGAATAAGCGGTAGAAAATGGATGGATGGATGGATTCACATCGACGTCCCACTGGGGTGAGTTTTTCCTTGCCCGTATGTGGGCTTTGTACCGAGGATGTCGTTGTGGCTTGTGCAGCCCTTTGAGACACTTGTGATTTAGGGCTATATGAATAAAGATTGATTGATTGATTGATTGAATGGCAGTGTTTTAGCTGGAGGGGCGGGTGCCTGTGGGCGGCGCTTATAACAGGTTTACCCGGAAGCAGTTTTACTGTTTACTGTGGTCTCTCTTGTCGTATCCCCCCTCGAGTCGCTGGAGGTCGCTCAACATTACGATAGTCCAGAGGTGTCAAAGTCGTTTTCACTGAGGGCCACATTACAGTTATGTTTGGCCCCAGAGGGCCGCGTCTAACAGTGAATACTATTATTAGACACATTTTTAATGCATTTTATTAGTAGATTTAAATTTAAAAAAATAAATGTGGTAAATTGCAATAATTTCGCCTCAAAATTGAGTGTATATTACTGTAAATGGAAAAACAGTACTGCATTTGTTATGGTAAAAAAAAAAAGCCAGCTCAGTTGCCACAATTTTACTGTACAATTTACATTTGTTTTATTACTGTAAATTAAAAAAAAACCTGCAGTTTTACAATAAAATGTTGGCACCTGAGTTGCCAGGTTTTTTATTTATTTAATTTTTTTACCGCAAATCAACAACTGTAGATTTTTCAGTGTATTACTGTAAACGCCAAAATGGCACCACAGTTTATTAAAGTAAAAAAGTACAGTTTTTTTGCATTTAGAGAAAAATGCTGTAAAAACCCACAGTAAATTTTACCATTTTACCATGAAATCTATTGCTACTTTTACATTGCACAATTTGATGGATAACTTGCTTTGAAATCATTAGTATTAGTATTTATTTCCATTTAAAAAATGGTTTGAATGTTTGAGAATATATTTTTGCATAATTAGACAATATTTAAGTTAACATAATTTGCGATTACTGTCATGTCTGTGTGATCATGTTTTGTTTTGGTTATGTTCGGTTTGGTTTTTGGACTCTTTGTGCACTCTTGTTTGTTTTGTCACCGTAGCGACCCATTCATTTCACCTGTTTCACATGTTGGACTCATGCACCTGTTGTCAATCACCACATCACTATTTAAGCCTGTAGTTGCTAGGCAGTCAGCCTGGCGACATCACTCCAGACACCCCTGCTAATCTGACCAGGCCATAGTTCATGCTGCTCTTTTTCATGCTCGTTTCTTGTCACAGCAAATGTTTATTTGTTTCATGTTCATAGTTTTTTGCCCAAGGGCTAGTTTTGTTTTCTTAACCAAGTTTGTACTTCCGCCTTGTGCGCGCCTTTTGTTTCTTTTGTTAGTGTAAAAAAATAAAATATGTCTTTACCTGCACGTCTTGTCCACTCCAACCTTCCTTGCAACTCGGGAAAACGAACAACCCATAGACCACGTCTTGACAATTACATGGAGTACATACTTTTTTTTCTCCCAAAATAGAAGAAAGAATACATTTAATAAGAAAAGTTACAGTACTTTATTGATACATATTATTTCCAGGCTTTCGAGGGCAGCCGTGTTGGCGCGCACGTTGCCAAAGCCGACGCTGGTCAGGCTACAAGAACTAATTCATCCAGACTGGAGATAAATTGTATTATTATGTTTATCTTTCCTAAAAGTAAATATATTTAGTAATTAAAAAAAAAAAAAACTAAATACAATTTTACTATATTTTGCTAAAAACATCAAAATTAATTGTATTTGAATTTGTATTTTTTCTGACTCCTTATTACATACAACCATAGGATTATACACTAAAATAAACATATTTGAAATAAATAATTTTAAATGATCATAATAATTAATTTAAAATGACCATATTTAATTATTCATTATTGCTTGTTTATCAACAACTTTAGCATTTTATTCATTACATTTTGAAGCTCTCAGAAGCCAAGTTATGTTATATTCCTTAAGATTTATTTATGCAAGTTTGAAATATCAATTATCTAAACACAGTTTTGTTTGCATATTTTCAGGATGTAGATATATATATATGAAATACTTGACTTGGTGAATTCTAGCTGTAAATATACTCCTCCCCTCTGAACCATGCCCCCCGCCCCCGACCACGCCCCCACCTCCCGAAATCAGAGGTCTCAAGGTTGGCAAGTATGGTTTGAAGTGAACATGCTTTTTTTGACGACTGCCGCTACTGCACTTCCTAGCATCCAGTAATCCACAGGCCAATATTCATCCATTCAAAAAAGTCCAAAGTCTGTCAGTCACACACCTTGCTTCAATGCACACCCACCTAACATGCTAGTTGATTCTATTGATTTATATTTGATATAATATATCATGTAAAAATGTCTATGTTCTGCACATGAATGTCATACCTAAATACAGGTAAAAGCCAGTAAATTAGAATATTTTGAAAAACTTGATTTATTTCAGTAATTGCATTCAAAAGGTGTAACTTGTACATTATATTTATTCATTGCACACAGACTGATGCATTCAAATGTTTATTTCATTTAATTTTGATGATTTGAAGTGGCAACAAATGAAAATCCAAAATTCCGTGTGTCACAAAATTAGAATATTACTTAAGGCTAATACAAAAAAGGGATTCTTAGAAATGTTGGCCAACTGAAAAGTATGAAAATGAAAAATATGAGCATGTACAATACTCAATACTTGGTTGGAGCTCCTTTTGCCTCAATTACTGCGTTAATGCGGCGTGGCATGGAGTCGATGAGTTTCTGGCACTGCTCAGGTGTTATGAGAGCCCAGGTTGCTCTGATAGTGGCCTTCAACTCTTCTGCGTTTTTGGGTCTGGCATTCTGCATCTTCCTTTTCACAATACCCCACAGATTTTCTATGGGGCTAAGGTCAGGGGAGTTGGCGGGCCAATTTAGAACAGAAATACCATGGTCCGTAAACCAGGCACGGGTAGATTTTGCGCTGTGTGCAGGCGCCAAGTCCTGTTGGAACTTGAAATCTCCATCTCCATAGAGCAGGTCAGCAGCAGGAAGCATGAAGTGCTCTAAAACTTGCTGGTAGACGGCTGCGTTGACCCTGGATCTCAGGAAACAGAGTGGACCGACACCAGCAGATGACATGGCACCCCAAACCATCACTGATGGTGGAAACTTTACACTAGACTTCAGGCAACGTGGATCCTGTGCCTCTCCTGTCTTCCTCCAGACTCTGGGACCTCGATTTCCAAAGGAAATGCAAAATTTGCATGGTTGAGTGATGGTTTGGGGTGCCATGTCATCTGCTGGTGTCGGTCCACTCTGTTTCCTGAGATCCAGGGTCAACGCAGCCGTCTACCAGCAAGTTTTAGAGCACTTCATGCTTCCTGCTGCTGACCTGCTCTATGGAGATGGAGATTTCAAGTTCCAACAGGACTTGGCGCCTGCACACAGCGCAAAATCTACCCGTGCCTGGTTTACGGACCATGGTATTTCTGTTCTAAATTGGCCCGCCAACTCCCCTGACCTTAGCCCCATAGAAAATCTGTGGGGTATTGTGAAAAGGAAGATGCAGAATGCCAGACCCAAAAACGCAGAAGAGTTGAAGGCCACTATCAGAGCAACCTGGGCTCTCATAACACCTGAGCAGTGCCAGAAACTCATCGACTCCATGCCACGCCGCATTAACGCAGTAATTGAGGCAAAAGGAGCTCCAACCAAGTATTGAGTATTGTACATGCTCATATTTTTCATTTTCATACTTTTCAGTTGGCCAACATTTCTAAAAATCCCTTTTTTGTATTAGCCTTAAGTAATATTCTAATTTTGTGACACACGGAATTTTGGATTTTCATTTGTTGCCACTTCAAATCATCAAAATTAAATGAAATAAACATTTGAATGCATCAGTCTGTGTGCAATGAATAAATATAATGTACAAGTTACACCTTTTGAATGCAATTACTGAAATAAATCAAGTTTTTCAAAATATTCTAATTTACTGGCTTTTACCTGTATTAGAAACACATTCGTCTTCACAAGATGACGACACAACAACTGCATTGCAAACATAGTTGACTTGTTTAAGACTTCAAAAGCAGGTGTTAATAAAAGCTGCTGTGAGATGTTACATAATGTTGCTGGTGTACCACCTCTGGTGCTAATAAAAATGGTAATGAAACATTTTTTTTCACATTTTTATTTACCGTATTTTTCAGATTATAAATCGCAGTTTTTTTTCATTGTTTGGCCGGGGGTGCGATTTATACTCTGGAGCGACTTATGTGTGAAATTATTAACACATTACCGTAAAATATCAAATCATATTATTTATCTCATTCAGGTAAGAGACTAGGCGTATATCAGCAATCGTCACACACACATGTCAACCAATAAAAATTTGGCGGTGGTGGGTCATGGCAGAGGTGCATTGTGAAAAAAAAGATGCTACCTGCTACTACTTCCGTACCTATGAAAATTGATCAAGAGTGACAGATTGTTTGGTAAACGTATAGCATGTTCTATATGTTATAGTTATTTGAATGACTCTTACCATAATATGTTACGTTAACATACCAGTTGGTTATTTATGCCTCATATAACGTACACTTATTCAGCCCGTTGTTCACTATTCTTTATCTATTTTAAATTGCCTTTCAAATGTCTATTCTTGGTGTTGGATTTTATCAAATAAATTTCCCCCAAAAATGCAACTTATACTCTAGTGCGATTTATATATGTTTTTTTTCCTTCTTTATTATGCATTTTCGGCCGGTGCGATTTATACTCCGGAGAGATTTATAGTCCGAAAAATACGGTACACCAATTCCATATAGTACCAATAAAAGTACAGAGTAATATTGGTATTGACAAAGAATATCGATATTGGTATCGATAATGTCGTAGTGATATACATCCCTACTGAGGATAAGATTCATGCTTTAAATATGTATTTCGTAGTGTTGGGGAATTCACATCGGTTATGACTTCTGCACAGATAGAAAGGTACCAATTTAAAATGAGTAAAAGTGGAAGTGACAATGTTTTTGATGTATTTTAGCTAGAAATGACAAAAGGTCCAACTCAAGACTAACAACATGTTTACGTGACCCACTTCCTGGGAAACTTATCAAGGAGCTTTTTGTATTATTAGGTCCATCAGTGCTAAATATTATAAACTTATCACTTTCCTCTGGCACTGTTCCCCTAGCATTCAAGAAAGCGGTTATTCATCCTCTGCTCAAAAGACCTAACCTTGATCCTGACCTCATGGTAAACTACCGACCGGTGTCCCGCCTTCCCTTTATTTCGAAAATCCTCGAAAAAATTGTCGCACAGCAGCTAAATGAACACTTAGTGTCTAACAATCTCTGTGAACCTTTTCAATCCGGTTTCAGGGCAAATCACTCTACGGAGACAGCCCTCGCAAAAATGACTAATGATCTACTGCTAACGATGGATTCTGATGCGTCATCTATGTTGCTGCTTCTTGATCTTAGCGCTGCTTTCGATACCGTCGATCATAATATTTTATTAGAGCGTATCAAAACACGTATTGGTATGTCAGACTTAGCTTTGTCGTGGTTTAACTCTTATCTTACTGACAGGATGCAATGCGTCTCCCATAATAATGTGACCTCGGACTATGTTAAGGTAACGTGCGGAGTTCCTCAGGGTTCGGTTCTTGGCCCTGCACTCTTTAGTATTTACATGCTGCCGCTAGGCGACATCATACGCAAATACGGTGTTAGCTTTCATTGTTATGCTGATGACACCCAACTCTACATGCCCCTAAAGCTGACCAACACGCCGGATTGTAGTCAGCTGGAGGCGTGTCTTAATGAAATTAAACAATGGATGTCCGCTAACTTCTTGCAACTCAACACTAAGAAAACGGAAATGCTGATTATCGGTCCTGCTAAACACCGACATTTATTTAATAATACCACCTTAACATTTGACAACCAAACAATTACACAAGGTGAATCAGTAAAGAATCTGGGTATTATCTTCCACCCAACTCTCTCCTTTGAATCACACATTAAGAGTGTTACTAAAACGGCCTTCTTTCATCTCCGTAATATCGCTAAAATTCGTTCTATTTTATCCACTAGCGACGCTGAGATCATTATTCATGCGTTCGTTACGTCTCGTCTCGACTACTGTAACGTATTATTTTCGGGTCTCCCTATGTCTAGCATTAAAAGATTACAGTTGGTACAAAATGCGGCTGCTAGACTTTTGACAAGAACAAGAAAGTTTGATCATATTACGCCTATACTGGCTCACCTGCACTGGCTTCCTGTGCACTTAAGATGTGACTTTAAGGTTTTACTACTTACGTATAAAATACTACACGGTCTAGCTCCGTCCTATCTTGTCGATTGCATTGTACCATATGTCCCGGCAAGAAATCCGCGTTCAAAGAACTCCGGCTTATCAGTGATTCCCAGAGCCCAAAAAAAGTCTGCGGGCTATAGAGCGTTTTCTATTGGGGCTCCAGTACTATGGAATGCCCTCCCGGTAACAGTTAGAGATGCTACCTCAGTAGAAGCATTTAAGTCCCATCTTAAAACTCATTTGTATACTCTAGCCCTTAAATAGCCCCCTTTTTTTAGACCAGTTGATCTGCCGTTTCTTTTCCTTTCTCCCCTGCTCCCCCCTCTCCCTTGTGGAGGGGGAGACACACAGGTCCGGTGGCCATGGATGAAGTGCTGGCTGTCCAGAGCCGGGACCCGGGGTGGACCGCTCGCCTGTGCATCGGTTGGGAACATCTCTGCGCTGCTGACCCGTCTCCGCTCGGGATGGTCTCCTGCTGGCCCCACTATGGACTGGACTCTCACTATTATGTTGGATCCACTATGGACTGGACTTTCACAATATTATGTCAGACCCACTCGACATCCATTCGATTCGGTCCCCCCTAGAGGGGGCGGGTTACCCACATATGCGGTCCTCTCCAAGGTTTCTCATAGTCATTCACATCGACGTCCCACTGGGGTGAGTTTTTCCTTGCCCGTATGTGGGCTTTGTACCGAGGATGTCGTTGTGGCTTGTGCAGCCCTTTGAGACACTTGTGATTTAGGGCTATATAAATAAAGATTGATTGATTGATTGAAGACTAAGGAATTGTGTTAAATGATGTTAAGGACAAATATTTGCTGTATTCTTCATTGCATTTGGAAAATCATTAATCACACTAATTTCATTAGACAATTCTGAAAATGTTTGGAACTATTTTAGAGGTCCTGGTCATCAATTTGTTTTTTAAATGTGTAACAATTGTGAAAATAAAGGCCTTTTTTTGTTTTACATAACAGTTACAAATATAACAAATTAATTGAACTCTCGTCATCACGTTTCTTGTGTATTAAAGAATTTAATTGTTTTGTCTTCGGATTAATTTAAAAAAAAACAATACCCAGAACTCTCCACACTTGGAATGACGATGTTGTTGGTTTTTGGATACAAATATTTGGAACTGTAGTCTTTTGACAAATTGTAAACCAAAAAAAAATTAAGAATTAAAAAATGAAAGTGTTAAATACATTTAATACACATCAAAATGCACCTGAAATGTGTCCACTGTAATAAAGGATATCAATAATATACCAAGCGTAAAAGTTGTTATCAACATCTTTGACATAAATTCCTGTTGTCTTTCCCAACAAAAGGCAACACTTTTAACAAACATTTTGTCCACTTCTATGGATCTTTATTTCTTTTAGAAACTGTCGGGGGACCTTGGAGAGCTCTCAGAGGAGCTCCAGTCCCTGCAGGCCGTCAGAAGGTCCTCGTCGGCCTCGCGCTGTATTCGTGAACATCACTGCGGCTCTCAGGCCTCGCTCAACTCCATCAAAGGCGGTCAGGGTCGCGGATCCACGGAGCTCCAAAGATCTTTGCCTCCTCTGCGGGACTCCAGCAGCAGTCTGCGGAAGAAGAGCTGGCCCAGCGTGAAGGCGGTCACCGCCATGCGGGCTCAATACAGCCTGGGAGAGCGTGTGGTGAGGCGGCAGGACAGAGTGATGGAGGAGGAGGAGGACGCCGGCTACGACGTCTACGTGCGCCGAGTTGGGAACAAAAGAGGGAAGTACGAGATGGCCCAGCAAAGATCTTTATCCATGGATTTTTAAAAAAAGGGAAAATGCAGCATTTGTGCCACAACTGGAACATGGGATGTGAATTATATTTATATAGCGCTTGATCTAAGTTCCATTTAAACCAGTGTGGGTGAAGTGTCTTGCCCAAGGACACAACAGCAGTGACTAGGATGGCAGAAGTGGGTATCGAACCCAGAACCCTCAAGTTGATGGCATGGTCGATCTACCAAACGAGCCACACCGCCCCAAAGTGACCAAGTGTTGGCTTATTTTACGCATAATGAATCAATTAGCTGGTGTTAATTGTAAGTGACTATTGTGTTATTGGAATAATTGTGAAGAAGTGTTGTCAAAAGTGTTTTTAAATACATCACAAGTTCTGGAAAATTCTAAGTTTACTCTGTTATCAGTGATGTGTTGTAGAATAAACATCTTTTATTTATTTATTCTCATCTCTGGGAGTTAAGGGAAAAAACTTTTAATTTCAGTTATAAGTCAAAAATACTCTTCTGACATTTGGTTATTAGTTTATTATATACAGGTAAAAGCCAGTAAATTAGAATATTTTGAAAAACTTGATTTATTTCAGTAATTGCATTCAAAAGGTGTAACTTGTACATTATATTTATTCATTGCACACAGACTGATGCATTCAAATGTTTATTTCATTTAATTTTGATGATTTGAAGTGGCAACAAATGAAAATCCAAAATTCCGTGTGTCACAAAATTAGAATATTACTTAAGGCTAATACAAAAAAGGGATTTTTAGAAATGTTGGCCAACTGAAAAGTATGAAAAAGAAAAATATGAGCATGTACAATACTCAATACTTGGTTGGAGCTCCTTTTGCCTCAATTACTGCGTTAATGCGGCGTGGCATGGAGTCGATGAGTTTCTGGCACTGCTCAGGTGTTATGAGAGCCCAGGTTGCTCTGATAGTGGCCTTCAACTCTTCTGCGTTTTTGGGTCTGGCATTCTGCATCTTCCTTTTCACAATACCCCACAGATTTTCTATGGGGCTAAGGTCAGGGGAGTTGGCGGGCCAATTTAGAACAGAAATACCATGGTCCGTAAACCAGGCACGGGTAGATTTTGCGCTGTGTGCAGGCGCCAAGTCCTGTTGGAACTTGAAATCTCCATCTCCATAGAGCAGGTCAGCAGCAGGAAGCATGAAGTGCTCTAAAACTTGCTGGTAGACGGCTGCGTTGACCCTGGATCTCAGGAAACAGAGTGGACCGACACCAGCAGATGACATGGCACCCCAAACCATCACCCAACCATGCAAATTTTGCATTTCCTTTGGAAATCGAGGTCCCAGAGTCTGGAGGAAGACAGGAGAGGCACAGGATCCACGTTGCCTGAAGTCTAGTGTAAAGTTTCCACCATCAGTGATGGTTTGGGGTGCCATGTCATCTGCTGGTGTCGGTCCACTCTGTTTCCTGAGATCCAGGGTCAACGCAGCCATCTACCAGCAAGTTTCAGAGCACTTCATGCTTCCTGCTACTGACCTGCTCTATGGAGATGGAGATTTCAAGTTCCAACAGGACTTGGCGCCTGCATACAGCGCAAAATCTACCCGTGCCTGGTTTACGGACCATGGTATTTCTGTTCTAAATTGGCCCGCCAACTCCCCTGACCTTAGCCCCATAGAAAATCTGTGGGGTATTGTGAAAAGGAAGATGCAGAATGCCAGACCCAAAAACGCAGAAGAGTTGAAGGCCACTATCAGAGCAACCTGGGCTCTCATAACACCTGAGCAGTGCCAGAAACTGATCGACTCCATGCCACGCCGCATTAACGCAGTAATTGAGGCAAAAGGAGCTCCAACCAAGTATTGAGTATTGTACATGCTCATATTTTTCATTTTCATACTTTTCAGTTGGCCAACATTTCTAAAAATCCCTTTTTTGTATTAGCCTTAAGTAATATTCTAATTTTGTGACACACGGAATTTTGGATTTTCATTTGTTGCCACTTCAAATCATCAAAATTTAATGAAATAAACATTTGAATGCATCAGTCTGTGTGCAATGAATAAATATAATGTACAAGTTACACCTTTTGAATGCAATTACTGAAATAAATCAAGTTTTTCAAAATATTCTAATTTACTGGCTTTTACCTGTATATATATATATTTATATATACCGTATTTTTTGGACTATAAGTCGCAGTTTTTTTCATAGTTTGGAAGGGCTCCAGTGCGACTTATATATGTTTTTTTCCTTCTTTATTATGCATTTTCGGCAGGTGCGACTTATACTCCGGTGCGACTTATACTCAGAAAAATACGGTATATATATAACAGCTAACATTTTACAGTTTTATGTCGGGGAGCATAATAATACTTTTGTTTGTTTTTAAAAGGAGTTGGTGGAGTGGACGAACGTGGGATCTTCGGGCATGCAGTCGGACTGCTGGTGGATTGGAGCCTGCTGCAATCGCAGGTCATTTCCTTCCTTACCCGGGGCTGCTTCGTGCTGTTTGTCCTTAGGTGGCAGTGGCGTGGTCTGCGGCTGTGGCGGTGGGGTGTTTGGTTGACTGCCTTGGGTGCTGACATGTGGGCTAGAGGCGTTGACTTCTTTCGCCGTTGAGAGGCTTCGTTCCCTGGCCGGGACTCGTGTGGGCACATTGCTGTGTGGGTTCTTAGATGCAGTGTTCGCGTTGAGCATAGGGGCTGTGCAGTTTTTTGCGTGGGATTGCTGGTGTAGCCCTGCTCCTGCTCCTCCTACTTATAGCACACCCACACAAATATAGTACTTCAAGGGATTATCCTGTGAGGAGGCATGGCGGAGGGATGAGGATGCCTCTATGGGGCTCCAGTCCTCCTGACATGTCCCCTGCTTGTCCATCCCTCAATTTTAACTGCAGGTTAGACACTTGAGGTTTGTGGGGCTCGGCATGGTAGGGACCCACCCTGGCCTTGATGTCCCCCAATTTTAATCGCATTTTTAGTCCCTCTTCACGCTACAGTACACACATCAATAGTGACTGGAGGTCGGCGGAAATGGCAGACCTCCTAATTTTAACTACACAGTAGACACTGGGTGCCTTATACACTTGACCATGGTGGAAATGTCTGTTACAAGATACTGCAGTAGTAAACAGTAGGGATGCGGTACTCTGTATAATCCTGTACGGGACAATCCGCTATAATAAAAAAAAAAGAAAATTGTGATATTGAGATCGGATAATATGAAAAAATTAATCGTGATACTTTTTTTTGCCATATTGCCTTACCCTACTTTAAAGGCCTACACTACTGAAATGCGATTTTCTTATGTAAACGGGGATAGCAGGTCCATTCTATGTGTCATACTTGATCATTTCGCGATATTGCCATATTTTTGCTGAAAGGATTTAGTAGAGAACATCGACGATAAAGTTCGCAACTTTTGGTTGCTGATAAAAAAAGCCTTGCCTGTACCAAAATTAGCAGACGATATGCGCGTGACGTCACAGGTTGTGGAGCTCCTCACATCTGCACATTGTTTACAATCATGGCCACCAGGAGCGAGAGCGATTCGGACCGAGAAAGCGACGATTTCCCCATTAATTTGAGCGAGGATGAAAGATTCGTGGATGAGGAAAGTGAGAGTGAAGGACTAGAGGGCAGTGGGAGCGATTCAGATAGGGAAGATGCTGAGAGAGGCGGGTGGGACCTGATATTCAGCTGGGAATGACTAAAACAGTAAATAAACACAAGACATATATATACTCTATTAGCCACAACACAACCAGGCTTATATTTAATATGCCACAAATTAATCCCGCATAACAAACACCTCCCCCCTCCTGTCCATATAACCCGCCAATACAACTCAAACACCTGCACAACACACTCAATCCCACAGCCCAAAGTACCGTTCACCTCCCCAAAGTTCATACATCACATATATTTCCCCAAAGTCCCCAAAGTTGCGTACGTGACATGCACATAGCGGCACGCACGTACGGGCAAGCGATCAAATGTTTAGAAGCCGCAGCTGCATGCGTACTCACGGTACCGCGTCTGCGCATCCAACTCAAAGTCCTCCTGGTAAGAGTCTCTGTTGTCCCAGTTCTCCACAGGCCAATGGTAAAGCTTGACTGTCATCTTCCGGGAATGTAAACAATGAAACACCGGCTGTGTTATCCGGCACAACAGTCAAGGGGTGCATTCTACGGCGGGGGTGCGGTATCCGGCATAACACCTGCCGCAATACACCGCTTCCCACCTACAGCTTTCTTCTTTACTGTCTCCATTGTTCATTGAACAAATTGCAAAAGATTCATCAACACAGATGTCCAGAATACTGTGGAATTTTGCGATGAAAACAGACGACTTAATAGCTGGCCACCATACTGTCCCAAAATGTCCTCTACAATCCGTGACGTCACGCGCAGGCGTCATCATACCGAGACGTTTTCAGCAGGATATTTCACGCGAAATTTAAAATTGCACTTTAGTAAGCTAACCCGGCCGTATTGGCATGTGTTGCAATGTTAAAATTTCATCATTGATATACAAACTATCAGACTGCGTGGTCGGTAGTGGGTTTCAGTAGGCCTTTAACCTTAACCGCATCTGCTTGGTGAGCAACCAACCCTTCTATAAGGCTGAAAATAACACGGTCTATTTATTATGAGGTGTACGTCATGGAACGGACAGTTTTTTTGCATGTTTAAAGAGGGGAATTAGCTCAAATGGTAGAGCGCTTGCTTTGCATGTGAGGGGTAACGGGATTGATTCCTGCATTCTCCAGATCCTACATGCACTGTCCTTGACAAAAACATGGCCTGAAAACATTTTAAAGACCAAACTCCTCAAATCAAGACTCAGCTTTCAACCTTCTTCTTGAAGTGGAACAGCACTCATTTGAAGACAGAAATGGATGTCGGACATGGAGGACGGATGGTTCAAAAGGCGAGAGAAGGAAGCCATCCACGTCAAGGTTGGAAAAGCATCCCTGAACAGAGGCGGTGATTTACGAAACCACCTATCCCTTACATACAACACTGTCCTTTCGACCATTCTTAAAAGACTCCACAATGTAGCCTCCAACAAATAACAGCAGTTAGGGAGCTTTCCGGTTCCGTGTGCTCCTTTCGTGCCATTTTTACACCTGAATGGAATGGTAACTTAGTAGACTGGTAGTGGTTGTTTCATAGTGATCCCTTTGCCACACAATACCTCAATGCTAATGAGAGCTACTTCCATTTAAAGACTGCCGTTGGTATTGACAGAAGGGTTGCTCATTAGCATCTCACCAGTTGTTTTTTTTTAACTACAAAAGGGCGGGACCATTCTTGCCTGTGCACGCTCTCCTCTTGTTGGAGAATAAATAGTTGTGGCTTTGGCACTAGCTTCTAGACTAATTCTGACAAATCTCAGTCTATAAGCATGAACTGATAAAGTCTGCTCGGATGGGAGGCGAGACATGGTTTGACGTCTTCTGAACGCCAAACTGAACTGTTCAGTTGCCCTCGATTGATTGCCCTCAGAGTACAATGAACTGGATGAATGAGAATGGCCATAGATACGTTTCAATAAACCCTAACCCTAGCTATAAACTCTATTATGATACCCCAACTGTCGAAACCCCTCAGCCCCATCGTGAAAGCTAATAACAAGCACCCCCCTAGTTTAACAACATTTTTATAAACCCTAACCACAAACCCAAATGTGAAACCCCAACGCTTCCTTGATACCATTATTAGAAACCCTAACCTTATTTTTAATCTGAGCCGAGGATGTTGTTGTGGCTTGTGCAGCCCTTTGATACACTTGTGATTTAGGGCTATATAAGTAAACTTTGATTGATTAAATCCCTAATGTGAAACACCCAGCTCAAACTATTATGGTATTGCAATAAAGATAGCAAACCTGATGAGGATGGGATTGGAACCCGCGCATGTAAAACATGATCATGTGTCAACCTGGCCAAATGGGCTCCTGTAACAGTTTTCAGCAAGGTCTGTGTCACGAAACACATAGCGGCCCAGACAATCGGTATGGGGAATTAGCTCAAATGGTAGAGCGCTTGCTTAGCTTGTGAGAGGTAGTGGGATTGATTCCTGCATTATCCATATGATGCGTTCTCGTAGGCTACCCTTTCTTTAAAAAAAAAGAACAGTTTTGGCAAACTCTAACATTAAGTTCAAACACTGACATAGCACCTAATCTTTAACTTGAAACCAAGCTTGACAATATTATTTCAAACTATAAAGTTAGCTTGAAAGACTAACATGAAACCCTATCCCAAACTTGAAAATCGATTCCCAGTGATGGGCAAGCTACTTGGAAAATGTAGTAAGCTAAACTACACGCTACTCTTCATTAAATGTAGCTAATCTACAGGGGAAGCTATCCCCAGAGAATTGTCGCAAGCTACACTGAAAGTTACACGGCAAAAGTAGTTTGCTACATCAAAGCTACATTTAACCAGAGGTGTGGACTCGAGTCACATGACTTGGACTCGAGTCAGACTCGAGTCATGAATTTGATGACTTTAGACTCGACTTGACAAAATGTAAAAAGACTTGCAACTCGACTTAGACTTTAACATCAATGACTTGTGACTTCACTTGGACTTGAGCCTTTTGAATTGACATGACTTGACATGACTTGCTACTTTCCCCAAAACCCAAAGATGAAAAAGTTATTCGGGAGCGCTCCGTATTTTTCGTTGTGTACTTGTCTATCAGCGTTGCGTGTGTCAGCTGGTGTGCTGTCAGTACAACAGCCAATCAAATTAGATCTACTTTGTTTTCATCACACAGCATTCATCCAATCAAATTGCAGGACAACCAACAAAGAAGACATGTCCAAACCACACGCCAGTGAACAAAAAATGATACCTAAAATAATTTTGTTTGGGTATAAAAATGACGAGGTGGTCAACACAAAACGGTTTGCAGTATGCAACACATGCGGTTCGAAAATGACTGATGGAGAGGCAACAACTTCCAACTTCGTCCGGCATTTGAAGTTGCACAAAGAACGGTAAGTTTTGAATGTAAGATAACGTTTATTGGCTAAGTAACGTGACTTTTATTTGCTGTGTAGTTAAATCAGTGAGGCTGTAAACTCACTGCTAACGTTATAACGTTATTGCAAACACGGGAATCTGTTGCAGTTCACTACCTTATTCATACTTTTTGTTCAGTGATTTTTTTTAAGCAGGGTTACGTTAGTCAATATATCACACGTAACGTTAGACGGCGGTCAGCAGCACCGCGTATTTTAGCCACCTAAAAAAAGACAAAAGTAGTAAAATAAAGGTCAGTTAAAATGTATACTATATTATGAATAAGTGTACCGTTTTAGCTAGCTTTCTGACATACTGTTGGTTGTTTACCTCAGTGGTCCCCAACCACCGGGCCGTGGCCCGCTACTGGTCGGTGGATCGATTGGTATCGGGCCGCACAAGAAATATATATATATATTTTTTCTTTTTTTAATTAAATCAACATAAAAAACACAAGATACACTTACAAGTAGTGCACCAACCCAAAAAAACTCTCTCCCCCCTTTTGTTCTGGGCATTGAACATGAAGACTCTTCCTTCACTGTTCCGAGTGGCCATGAGAGTCTTGGCAGTGCCTGCCTCCAGTGCTCCAGTGGAGCAAGTTTTCAGCCATGGTGGCATCATACTACGCCCCCATCGTGCACAAATGACTGACAGACTCTTGGCTAATTTGGTCTTTTGCAAATGCAATGCAGCATAGGGCCCTGACATATAAAAAGTACAACTTTTTTGTTATGTTCACGTATATGTCATGTTTTTTCAATGTTAACACTTTTGTACAAATAAGTACATTTGCACTTTATTTTTCAATGTGTTTGTTCTGTAAAGGAATGAGTTAATGTTTAAAATGACTGGTTAATAGTGCTATTATAAAGTGCAATGTCAGCACAATTTTCTTTCCTGCAATTTAAAATGCACTTGTTTTAATAAATAAATACAGCGTTTGAAAAGCATACACAATCTGTGTTAATATATTAGTCTGTGGTTAAAAGGACTTGAAAGGACTCGAAACTCAAAATGCAGGACTTAGGACTTGACTTGAGACTTTCCAGTCTTGACTTTGGACTTGACTCGGGGCTTGCCTGTCTTGACTCGGGACTTGACTCGGACTTGAGGGCAAAGACTTGAGACTTACTTGTGACTTGCAAAACAATGACTTGGTCCCACCTCTGCATTTAACAGTAGAGATGTCCGATAATATCGGCCTGCCGATATTATCGGCCAATAAATGCTTTAAAATGTAATATCGGAAATGATCGGTATCGTTTTTTTATTATCGGTATAATTTTGTTTTGTTTTTTTGTTTTTGTTTTTGTTTTAAATCAAATCAACATAAAAAACACAAGATACACTTACAATTAGTGCACCAACCCAAAAACCTTCCTCCCCCATTTACACTCATTCACACTCATTCACACAAAAGGGTTGTTTCTTTCTGTTATTAATATTCTGGTTCCTACATTATATATCAATATATATCAATACAGTCTGCAAGGGATACAGTCCGTAAGCACACATGATTGTGCGTGCTGCTGGTCCACTAATAGTACTAACCTTTAACACTTAATTTGACTAATTTTCATTAATTACTAGTTTCTATGTAACTGTTTTTATATTGTTTTACTTTCTTTTTTATTCAAGAAAATGTTTTTAATTTATTTATCTTATTTAATTTTATTAATTTAAAAAAAAAAAGTACCTTATCTTCACCATACCTGGTTGTCCAAATTAGGCATAATAATGTGTTAATTCCACGACTGTATATATTGGTTGATATCGGTATCGGTTGATATCGGTAATTAAAGAGTTGTACAATATCGGAATATTGGATATCGGCAAAAAGCCATTATCGGACATCCCTACTCATTTCATAAATTACTATTTTCTATGTAACTGTTTTTATATTGTTTTACTTTTTTTTTTAATTCAAGAAAATGTTTTTAATTTATTTATCTTATTTTATTTGATTAATTTTTTTAAAAAGGACCTTCTCTTCACCATACCTGGTTGTCCAAATTAGGCATAATAATGTGTTAATTCCACGACTGTATATATCGGTATCGATTGATATCGGTATTGGTAATTAAGAGTTGGACAATATCGGAATATCGGCAAAAAGCCATTATCGGACATCCCTACTCATTTCATAAATTACTATTTTCTATGTAACTGTTTTTATATTGTTTTACTTTTTTTTTTAATTCAAGAAAATGTTTTTAATTTATTTATCTTATTTTATTTGATTTTTTTTTTTTAAAAAGGACCTTCTCTTCACCATACCTGGTTGTCCAAATTAGGCATAATAATGTGTTAATTCCACGACTGTATATATCGGTATCGATTGATATCGGTATTGGTAATTAAGAGTTGGACAATATCGGAATATCGGCAAAAAAGCCATTATCGGACATCCCTATTTAACAGCATTTATATCTATCGGCCCACATTACTGTCATTTACCTGGGGACACCCTACAACTACCTCTAGGCGTACCTGCATTCCACTGTTTGTATTTATTTTAGGTTGCCTTTTCTTTGGCCCACTCCTATAAATGTTATTCATTTTCTCTGCCTACAGTAAAAAAAAAAAAAAAAACAGCATCTATTTACAAACGTATATCTTGACAAAAAACACAATGATTTATGTGTTGTGTGGGAACAGTTTGTAATGGTTATGTGCAGTAAAACTCTTCATGAACTCAACTTAATGTGTGTTCCTACATGTGTGTTCCACGTCTAAGATGAAGAGAGCAGTTATGATTTTGGTTTACAGAGTAAAGACATGCACCTGGGGATAGGTTGATTGGCAACACTAAATTGGCCCTAGTGTGTGAATGTGAGTGTGAATGTTGTCTGTCTATCTGTGTTGGCCCTGCGATGAGGTGGCGACTTGTCCAGGGTGTACCTCGCCTTCCGCCCGATTGTAGCTGAGATAGGCTCCAGCGCCCCCCGCGACCCCGAAGGGAATAAGCGGTAGAAAATGGATGGATGGATGGAGTAAACAACTAAAAACTAAGGTTTTGGCCATTGGTTTCTCTAAACACATAAATTTGTCTAAATATGGCCAAGGACACGCATTATTGTGGGTTTCCTGGATGTCGTCTTCATCACTAAAGGAAAAATCTAATCTGAGGGAGATAATTCCTCTGACATTTTCATGTACAGGTAAAAGCCAGTAAATTAGAATATTTTGAAAAACTTGATTTATTTCAGTAATTGCATTCAAAAGGTGTAACTTGTACATTATATTTATTCATTGCACACAGACTGATGCATTCAAATGTTTATTTCATTTAATTTTGATGATTTGAAGTGGCAACAAATGAAAATCCAAAATTCCGTGTGTCACAAAATTAGAATATTACTTAAGGCTAATACAAAAAAGGGATTTTTAGAAATGTTGGCCAACTGAAAAGTATGAAAATGAAAAATATGAGCATGTACAATACTCAATACTTGGTTGGAGCTCCTTTTGCCTCAATTACTGCGTTAATGCGGCGTGGCATGGAGTCGATGAGTTTCTGGCACTGCTCAGGTGTTATGAGAGCCCAGGTTGCTCTGATAGTGGCCTTCAACTCTTCTGCGTTTTTGGGTCTGGCATTCTGCATCTTCCTTTTCACAATACCCCACAGATTTTCTATGGGGCTAAGGTCAGGGGAGTTGGCGGGCCAATTTAGAACAGAAATACCATGGTCCGTAAACCAGGCACGGGTAGATTTTGCGCTGTGTGCAGGCGCCAAGTCCTGTTGGAACTTGAAATCTCCATCTCCATAGAGCAGGTCAGCAGCAGGAAGCATGAAGTGCTCTAAAACTTGCTGGTAGACGGCTGCGTTGACCCTGGATCTCAGGAAACAGAGTGGACCGACACCAGCAGATGACATGGCACCCCAAACCATCACCCAACCATGCAAATTTTGCATTTCCTTTGGAAATCGAGGTCCCAGAGTCTGGAGGAAGACAGGAGAGGCACAGGATCCACGTTGCCTGAAGTCTCGTGTAAAGTTTCCACCATCAGTGATGGTTTGGGGTGCCATGTCATCTGCTGGTGTCGGTCCACTCTGTTTCCTGAGATCCAGGGTCAACGCAGCCGTCTACCAGCAAGTTTTAGAGCACTTCATGCTTCCTGCTGCTGACCTGCTCTATGGAGATGGAGATTTCAAGTTCCAACAGGACTTGGCGCCTGCACACAGCGCAAAATCTACCCGTGCCTGGTTTAGGGACCATGGTATTTCTGTTCTAAATTGGCCCGCCAACTCCCCTGACCTTAGCCCCATAGAAAATCTGTGGGGTATTGTGAAAAGGAAGATGCAGAATGCCAGACCCAAAAACGCAGAAGAGTTGAAGGCCACTATCAGAGCAACCTGGGCTCTCATAACACCTGAGCAGTGCCAGAAACTCATCGACTCCATGCCACGCCGCATTAACGCAGTAATTGAGGCAAAAGGAGCTCCAACCAAGTATTGAGTATTGTACATGCTCATATTTTTCATTTTCATACTTTTCAGTTGGCCAACATTTCTAAAAATCCCTTTTTTGTATTAGCCTTAAGTAATATTCTAATTTTGTGACACACGGAATTTTGGATTTTCATTTGTTGCCACTTCAAATCATCAAAATTAAATGAAATAAACATTGGAATGCATCAGTCTGTGTGCAATGAGTAAATATGATGTACAAGTTACACCTTTTGAATGCAATTACTGAAATAAATCAAGTTTTTCAAAATATTCTAATTTACTGGCTTTTACCTGTAGAAAAAGTGCCTGAAAGATATCAATCAATCCATTTCCTACTGCTTATTCCCTTCAGGGTCGCGGGGGGCGCCTGAAATATATATTTCATTTAATTTCAAAACATGACGAAACTAGCTAATCATTCCAAACCATAAGATCATGCTATTGTAGGTCGAATGCTTTAAGGTAGTTGTAGATTCCTAATGAAGCCTTAGCTTGACGCTCCTCCACTTTCTCCTGATCCTTGCTGCGGCAACAACAAACAAAACTCCAGACGCTCCTCTTCGTTTTGTGTCGTTTACTTGTGAACTTAATAATTCAAAAACGTAAAACAATAACGATGTGAGAACAAATGAATGGCAAAATAAAGCGAGTTTGTTACAGTAAGAAAGAGTTAGAAAAAGTAAGAAAAAGTAAGAGTGAGTATTTAGACAAATGTAATAATTACAAATAAAGTGTACCTTGTCATTATTCTAAGCATGCAAATAAAGTAAATAGTCACATTTTGGCTGAATAAACATAAAGCACCTTCCATAAAATGTAAATTAACTTAACAGCATTTAGGCTCCCACATTACCGGAACCTAATTGTTATCAATGTCCTTGAAACAATTACTTAAACGTGATAACTCAAATTCAAGGAGCCGCGTCAAGCTAAGGCTTCATTAGGAATCTACATTTTAGTCAAAAAACAGTGTGGCTCGATTCCACCGTACCTGACTGCCATTATCTCTGGGAGGGAGGGGGGGGGGGGGGGTACTAGGATGACAGCTGGATGCAAAACAATAACATCCATCCATCCATCCATCTTCTTCCGCTTATCCGAGGTCGGGTCGCGGGGGCAGCAGCCTAAGCAGGGAAGCCCAGACTTCCCTCTCCCCAGCCACTTCGTCTAGCTCTTCCTGTGGGACCCCGAGGCGTTCCCAGGCCAGCCGGGAGACATAGTCTTCCCAACGTGTCCTGGGTCTTCCCCGCGGCCTCCTACCGGTCGGACGTGCCCTAAACACCTCCCTAGGGAGGCGTTCAGGTGGCATCCTGACCAGATGCCCGAACCACCTCATCTGGCTCCTCTCAATGTGGAGGAGCAGCGGCTTTACTTTGAGCTCCCCCCGGATGGCAGAGCTTCTCACCCTATCTCTAAGGGAGAGCCCCGCCACCCGGCGGAGGAAACTCATTTCGGCCGCTTGTACCCGTGATCTTGTCCTTTCGGTCATAACCCAAAGCTCATGACCATAGGTGAGGATGGGAACGTAGATCGACCGGTAAATTGAGAGCTTTGCCTTCCGGCTCAGCTCCTTCTTCACCACAACGGATCGATACAGCGTCCGCATTACTGAAGACGCCGCACCGATCCGCCTGTCGATCTCACGATCCACTCTTCCCTCACTCGTGAACAAGACTCCGAGGTACTTGAACTCCTCCACTTGGGGCAAGATCTCCTCCCCAACCCGGAGCAAAACAATAACAGTGCAATCATTTTTCATAACATGGTCACTACTGTCTAGTTTCTTTTGTTATATTCTTATTTTACTGTTTTTTTTTATTCTCATTGTTGCTTTTTATTTTTATTCTATTGTAATATGTTTCTATTTTGTTTCCATTTATACCCCCATTATTTACTTTTTACTTTTTAAATTCGATCTCAACTCTGTACACTGCTGCTGGAATTTTCATTTTCCTGAGGGAACTCTCCTGAAGGAATCAATAAAGTACTATCTATCTATCTATTTCGGTTCTTGGCCCTGCACTCTTTAGTATTTACATGCTGCCGCTAGGCGACATCATACGCAAATACGGTGTTAGCTTTCATTGCTATGCTGATGACACCCAACTCTACATGCCCCTAAAGCTGACCAACACGCCGGATTGTAGTCAGCTGGAGGCGTGTCTTAATGAAATTAAACAATGGATGTCCGCTAACTTCTTGCAACTCAACACTAAGAAAACGGAAATGCTGATTATCGGTCCTGCTAAACACCGACATTTATTTAATAATACCACCTTAACATTTGACAACCAAACAATTACACAAGGCGAATCAGTAAAGAATCTGGGTATTATCTTCCACCCAACTCTCTCGTTTGAATCACACATTAAGAGTGTTACTAAAACGGCCTTCTTTCATCTCCGTAATATCGCTAAAATGCGTTCTATTTTATCCACTAGCGACGCTGAGATCATTATTCATGCGTTCGTTACGTCTCGTCTCGACTACTGTAACGTATTATTTTCGGGTCTCCCTATGTCTAGCATTAAAAAATTACAGTTGGTACAAAATGCGGCTGCTAGACTTTTGACAAGAACAAGAAAGTTTGATCATATTACGCCTATACTGGCTCACCTGCACTGGCTTCCTGTGCACTTAAGATGTGACTTTAAGGTTTTACTACTTACGTATAAAATACTACACGGTCTAGCTCCGTCCTATCTTGTCGATTGCATTGTACCATATGTCCCGGCAAGAAATCTGCGTTCAAAGAACTCCGGCTTATTAGTGATTCCCAGAGCCCAAAAAAGTCTGCGGGCTATAGAGCGTTTTCTATTGGGGCTCCAGTACTATGGAATGCCCTCCCGGTAACAATTAGAGATGCTACCTCAGTAGAAGCATTTAAGTCCCATCTTAAAACTCATTTGTATACTCTAGCCTTTAAATAGCCCCCCTGTTAGACCAGTTGATCTGCCGTTTCTTTTCTTTTCTACTCTGCTCCCCTTTTCCTTGAGAGAGGGGGGGGGGGGGGGGGCACAGGTCCGGTGGCCATGGATGAAGTGCTGGCTGTCCAGAGTCGGGACCCGGGGTGGACCGCTCGCCTGTGCATCGGCTGGGAACATCTCTGCGCTGCTGACCCGTCTCCGCTCGGGATGGTGTCCTGCTGGCCCCACTATGGACTGGACTCTTACTATTATGTTGGATCCACTATGGACTGGACTCTCACAATATTATGTCAGACCCACTCGACATCCATTGCTTTCGGTCTCCCCTAGAGGGGGGGGGGGGGTTACCCACATATGCGGTCCTCTCCAAGGTTTCTCATAGTCATTCACATCGACGTCCCACTGGGGTGAGTTTTTCCTTGCCCGTATGTGGGCTTTGTACCGAGGATGTCATTGTGGCTTGTGCAGCCCTTTGAGACACTTGTGATTTAGGGCTATATAAATAAAGATTGATTGATCTATCTATCTATCCATCTATCTATCTATCTATCTATCTATCTATCTATCTATCTATCTATCTATCTATCTATCTATCTATCTATCTATCTATCTATCTATCTATCTATCTATCTATCTATCCATCCATCTATCTATCTATATATATATATACATCTATATATATCTATATATATATATCTTATCCATAATACCTTGTGTCCAAACCATCTTACCACACAGATCCTTCTGCCATATATGCAATTAAACAGTTACGTCATCAAATTATTTAGACAAATGTAATAATTACAAATAAAAGGTACCTTACAATTATTCTAAGCATGCAAATAAAGTAAATAGTCCCATTTTGGCTGAAAAAACATAAAGCACCTTCCATAAAATGTAAATTAACTTAAACAGCATTTAGGCTCCTGCAGTAGTTTAAACCATTGGCGTTGTTAAACCTATTTTAGGGGGGCTCAAGCCCCCCTAAAATATTCTTAAGCCCCCTAAATAATTTTTTATTTTTATTTTTTTTTTACAAATACATGCCGACATATTCATTATAAAGTGGCCCGAATATGAGTTTAAATAAATAATCTTATAACCTGTTATTATTCACTCAGTTTCCCCTCACTTCATAGCGTAAGGTAGAGAGCCTCTTTAGTGCGTCGGTATCCAATCCATTCCACTTGTTCATATAGAAAATGCTCACATCATTCAAATTCCAGTCCGCATATTCTCTGCGACCTTGCTTGCGGTCCTGCAGGTGTACGAAGCACATTATCTTCCTTTACAATGAGTGAAGCTGCACGAAACCTTGTGTGTGCAATTGTAAATAATTTAGTTTTTAATTTTTGTGTTTCTTGTAGAATCTATATAAAGTAATATACATTAGCCTATTGTTAAAATAATGACAAAAACATCATTAAATATATTTGTTTTATTGTATTGTTACATTAATAGCTGTTGTATTATTATAGGATGGTTTGTTAAACATTTCATAGGATTTTCAGAGGTAGGAAAAACCAAGACATGTAATATAAAATGTAAAATGAATAAATACATGAAAAGAAAAAGAAAAAGAATGGTTAAAAGCCATCGTCCCGGGGAGCATTTCATTTCGTCCCGTGCATTTTTAAAGAATAATAATAATAATTAAAGCTGCAAGCAGCGTTGTTCGGGCCCACGTATTTGGCAGGTGCTAGTCCTAAGTGTCCCAATACTTTTGTCTACTTTTTGTCTGAAGTGTCCCAAGACTTTTGTCTAGTGTACCTACCTTGTCTGCATTGTGTGGGCACGTTGGTGCTTCCTGCTTTTGAGTAGCCATCTTAAAAAAACAGCACCGCAGGAGCATCAGTGCAGCGGGTCTTTGAAGGGTCATACAATCAAAACCGGAGCAGGTATCACAACTCTTTCACCAACTTTTAATCAGAAGGGTTCAATCTCTCTCCTGTGTTAGTTTGAAGCCGAAACAACAAACGCGCTCAGAGGAGATAATGTTTGAAGAAAGGTGACGGGTTTCTACAAAAATGTTGTGTTGAAGGGGGAATAGCAAACTTCCTGTATATTTTTGCTGGGGGTTGTCAATTTATGAAATGTAGGTCTAAGTGAGACCTACGGAGAGGTTTTCGTTTCATGTCTCTCCGACCTTCCCAGTGGGAGTTACAGGCAGTTTTGTCAGATTTTTCATCCGAGGAGCAGTTTTTTGTGCGTTTTATTAAAAAATTGCTGTAGAGCACAATTTTTAGATTTGGGGTTAGGTTTTTTCATTAGATCACAGTTAATTGATTAACAGCGATACGTTTAAGTTAGCCAGTCCTGATGTGTGTGTTCAGTTTGGTGAGTTTTGAAGCATGTTAAGGGGGTCAAATTACAGCTCAAAGAGGCAAAAGTGACTGTTTTTAGTACTTTTTTGTCTTGAAGGGGGAATTGCCAACTTCCTGTTGATTTTAGCCCAAAGATATACAATTATGAAATGTAGATCTAAGTCAGACCTACATAAAGGTTTTTGTTTCATGCCTCTCCGATCTTCCTAGTGGGAGATATAGGCAGTCTAGTTTTTCTTTTCCCTAGGGGGCGCTAGAGCGCAATTTTGAGTTGTGGGGTTCGTTTTTTTTTTAAAAAGGTAATTTTCGCAGGTCCTGATGTGTGGGTCAAATATGGTGAGTTTTGAAGCATGTTAAGTGGGTCAAATTACAGTTTGTTGTGGCGGCGGAAGAATAAAGAATAATAAAACGAACGAATAACAATAGGTCCTTATGTCCCATTGCATAAGGACTCCCTTCGGGAGTCCTTTTGCAATGGGCCATTGCGGGCCCTAACAATGAATAATTTCTAAGTCTTTGTTAGCCGTTTGTGAAGTTGTGTGCTTGTGTACGTTCGCCAGAGGTGGGACCAAGACATTGTTTTGCAAGTCACAAGTAAGTCTCAAGTCTTTGCCCTCAAGTCCGAGTCAAGTCCCGAGTCAAGACAGGCAAGCCCCGAGTCAAGTCCAAAGTCAAGACTGGAAAGTCTCAAGTCAAGTCCTAAGTCCTGCATTTTGAGTTTCGAGTCCTTTCAAGTCCTTTTAACCACAGACTAATATATTAACACAGATTGTGTATGCTTTTCAAACGCTGTATTTATTTATTAAAACAAGTGCATTTTAAATTGCAGGAAAGAAAATTGTGCTGACATTGCACTTTATAATAGCACTATTAACCAGTCATTTTAAACATTAACTCATTCCTTTACAGAACAAACACATTGAAAAATAAAGTGCAAATGTACTTATTTGTACAAAAGTGTTAACATTGAAAAAACATGACATATACGTGAACATAACAAAAAAGTTGTACTTTTTATATGTCAGGGCCCTATGCTGCATTGCATTTGCAAAAGACCAAATTAGCCAAGAGTCTGTCAGTCATTTGTGCACGATGGGGGCGTAGTATGATGCCACCATGGCTGAAAACTCGCTCCACTGGAGCACTGGAGGCAGGCACTGCCAAGACTCTCATGGCCACTCGGAACAGTGAAGGAAGAGTCTTCATGTTCAATGCCCAGAACAAAAGGGGGGAGAGAGTTGTTTTGGGTTGGTGCACTACTTGTAAGTGTATCTTGTGTTTTTTATGTTGATTTAATTAAAAAAAGAAAAAATATATATATATATTTCTTGTGCGGCCCGATACCAATCGATCCACGGACCAGTAGCGGGCCGCGGCCCGGTGGTTGGGGACCACTGAGGTAAACAACCAACAGTATGTCAGAAAGCTAGCTAAAACGGTACACTTATTCATAATATAGTATACATTTTAACTGACCTTTATTTGACTATTTTTGTCTTTTTTTAGGTGGCTAAAATACGCGGTGCTGCTGACCGCCGTCTAACGTTACGTGTGATATATTGACTAACGTAACCCTGCTTAAAAAAAATCACTGAACAAAAAGTATGAATAAGGTAGTGAACTGCAACAGATTCCCGTGTTTGCAATAACGTTATAACGTTAGCAGTGAGTTTACAGCCTCACTGATTTAACTACACAGCAAATAAAAGTCACGTTACTTAGCCAATAAACGTTATCTTACATTCAAAACTTACCGTTCTTTGTGCAACTTCAAATGCCGGACGAAGTTGGAAGTTGTTGCCTCTCCATCAGTAATTTTGGAACCGCATGTGTTGCATACTGCAAACCGTTTTGTGTTGACCACCTCGTAATTTTTATACCCAAACAAAATGATTTTAGGTATCATTTTTTGTTCACTGGCGTGTGGTTTGGACATGTCTTCTTTGTTGGTTGTCCTGCAATTTGATTGGATGAATGCTGTGTGATGAAAACAAAGTAGATGTAATTTGATTGGCTGTTGTACTGAGAGCACACCAGCTGACACACGCAACGCTGATAGACAAGTACACAATGAAAAATACGGAGCGCTCCCGAATAACTTTTTCATCTTTGGGTTTTGGGGAAAGTAGCAAGTCATGTCAAGTCATGTCAATTCAAAAGGCTCAAGTCCAAGTGAAGTCACAAGTCATTGATGTTAAAGTCTAAGTCGAGTTGCAAGTCTTTTTACATTTTGTCAAGTCGAGTCTAAAGTCATCAAATTCATGACTCGAGTCTGACTCGAGTCCAAGTCATGTGACTCGAGTCCACACCTCTGACGTTCGCTCACATCCTGTGCATCTCCTGGGGGCTAAGCCCCCCATGTCCTTAAAAGCTAGTGACGCCCCTGGCAAAGGTGCTTTCAAATAAACTACAAAAGAGGGGTTACCTTTAATACTTGATATTTTAGTCGACTAAAACTAGACTAAAACTGAAATACAATTTCGTCAAAAGACTACAATTGATCTTAATTGAAAACTGTCTTAATGAACACGGCTGTTTTTTTTATTATGCGTCCCTCCCCTATCGGCCACCGTGGCAAACCGGCACAGTCCAGTACACATCGCCGAAAGTGAGACGTCTTCTCTCTGCTCCTATCTGTGCTGCGGGGGCACGCTGTTCTTGTGACGTCACCACGTGACCCGCCCAACGAGCCTCTTCCTCGTGAGTGTCCACTGTGTACTTTTTCAGCGGTATTCTCCCTTACACAATATATATATATATATATATATTCATTTTTACACGTTTTTAAACTTCTTCTACACAGCAGCCTTCGTCTGCAGGTACGTACAAGCTTCACTTTGACGGCTGGGTGTTGGTAAAACGACAAATGTTCGACGCTTGCTGTTTTCTCAGCGACAACTTCTCTTCGGGCGGAAGGAGATGCTCAAACATTAAAACAAACATTTGAATGCTCTTCAACTTACATTACTTGCAAGACTACGCTTTTGTTATAACCTTATCTGCGTTGCTACGAATCAGCGGCTAAAAGGAAAAAAAAAAAAAAAAAAAAAATCAGCGTTCCATATCTGTATCTGTTTAATATGAAGTGTGGATGACATCCTTTATCTAATTGTTTTCCTGAGATAAGTCCATTGTGGATAAGTAACAATGTGATAATGACGATAATACTCCTGATGACTATCACTGTGGTTGTATTCCTTATCAGCACAGCAAACAAGCACGATAGTAATGGCGGCTAATTTACTCACATTAATCTCACACAACATGGTGTCTGTGATATTTATACTATATCATTTATGATGTATTTTCAATGCATATTTTTGATGACTCATTGTCTATATTAGCCTGACTTATGCATGTCCAGCGACAAATCCATAATTGACACATTTTCTACATAAAGACGGTAAAAGCAAGCCGGTAGGTCAATACAGTGTACAATAAACTATCAGAACAAAACATAAACATCTTAGTTTTGTGTTGTCGCTGACAAAGCATATTAGTGTACCAGCCGATAATATCTCCCGTTATTAAACAATTCCTTATATTTTGTACATGATGGTTGAAAATGGCCGTCTGGCTGCTCTTTGTTGTAAAGTAACAACCTTGAAGTCCTAGTTTCTGTCTATTTTGACACATCAATTAGGGTTGCACAATATACAGGTAAAAGCCAGTAAATTAGAATATTTTGAAAAACTTGATTTATTTCAGTAATTGCATTCAAAAGGTGTAACTTGTACATTATATTTATTCATTGCACACAGACTGATGCATTCAAATGTTTATTTCATTTAATTTTGATGATTTGAAGTGGCAACAAATGAAAATCCCAAATTCCGTGTGTCACAAAATTAGAATATTACTTAAGGCTAATACAAAAAAGGGATTTTTAGAAATGTTGGCCAACTGAAAAGTATGAAAATGAAAAATATGAGCATGTACAATACTCAATACTTGGTTGGAGCTCCTTTTGCCTCAATTACTGCGTTAATGCGGCGTGGCATGGAGTCGATGAGTTTCTGGCACTGCTCAGGTGTTATGAGAGCCCAGGTTGCTCTGATAGTGGCCTTCAACTCTTCTGCGTTTTTGGGTCTGGCATTCTGCATCTTCCTTTTCACAATACCCCACAGATTTTCTATGGGGCTAAGGTCAGGGGAGTTGGCGGGCCAATTTAGAACAGAAATACCATGGTCCGTAAACCAGGAACGGGTAGATTTTGCGCTGTGTGCAGGCGCCAAGTCCTGTTGGAACTTGAAATCTCCATCTCCATAGAGCAGGTCAGCAGCAGGAAGCATGAAGTGCTCTAAAACTTGCTGGTAGACGGCTGCGTTGACCCTGGATCTCAGGAAACAGAGTGGACCGACACCAGCAGATGACATGGCACCCCAAACCATCACTGATGGTGGAAACATTACACTAGACTTCAGGCAACGTGGATCCTGTGCCTCTCCTGTCTTCCTCCAGACTCTGGGACCTCGATTTCCAAAGGAAATGCAAAATTTGCATGGTTGGGTGATGGTTTGGGGTGCCATGTCATCTGCTGGTGTCGGTCCACTCTGTTTCCTGAGATCCAGGGTCAACGCAGCCGTCTACCAGCAAGTTTTAGAGCACTTCATGCTTCCTGCTGCTGACCTGCTCTATGGAGATGGAGATTTCAAGTTCCAACAGGACTTGGCGCCTGCACACAGCGCAAAATCTACCCGTGCCTGGTTTACGGACCATGGTATTTCTGTTCTAAATTGGCCCGCCAACTCCCCTGACCTTAGCCCCATAGAAAATCTGTGGGGTATTGTGAAAAGGAAGATGCAGAATGCCAGACCCAAAAACGCAGAAGAGTTGAAGGCCACTATCAGAGCAACCTGGGCTCTCATAACACCTGAGCAGTGCCAGAAACTCATCGACTCCATGCCACGCCGCATTAACGCAGTAATTGAGGCAAAAGGAGCTCCAACCAAATATTGAGTATTGTACATGCTCATATTTTTCATTTTCATACTTTTCAGTTGGCCAACATTTCTAAAAATCCCTTTTTTGTATTAGCCTTAAGTAATATTCTAATTTTGTGACACACGGAATTTTGGATTTTCATTTGTTGCCACTTCAAATCATCAAAATTAAATGAAATAAACATTTGAATGCATCAGTCTGTGTGCAATGAATAAATATAATGTACAAGTTACACCTTTTGAATGCAATTACTGAAATAAATCAAGTTTTTCAAAATATTCTAATTTACTGGCTTTTACCTGTACACTAAGCTAAGTTATCCTGAGTAGATCCCACATAACCTTATCCGCGTCCACACACAACAATGCCACCGTTTAAGACCTCCTCCCCCCTCCGTCCGCCGGGGCAACGCGACCTAGTACGCATGCGCGAAAAAATGTCATATCTTACGTAGGGATGTCCCGATCCAGGTTTTTGCACTTCCGATCCGATACAGATATTGGTTTTGCACTTCCGATCCGAAAGCGATACTGACCGATACTGGCCTGTCCGAGCATGTATTAAAGTTTAAAGTTATTTAGCCTACCGTATTTTCCGCACTATAAGCCGCCCCGGGTTATTAGCCGCACCTTCAATGAATGGCATATTTCAAAACTTTGTTCACCTATAAGCCGCCCCGGGTTATAAGCCGCGCCTACGCTGCGCTAAAGGGAATGTCAAAAAAACAGTCAGATAGGTCAGTCAAACTTTAATAATATATTACAAACCAGCGTTCTAACAATTCTTCTTCAGTGTCTGAATTAAAAAGTTGGGCGAATACGGCATCCAAAATGGCCGGCTCCGTCTCGTCGAAGTCATTAGAGTCAATGTTGCTGTTGTTTTCCAGCAGTTCCGTGAATCCTGCCTTCTGGAAAGCTCGGACCACAGTTGAGACCGATATATTCGCCCAGGCATTTACAATCCACTGGCAGATGTTGGCGTATGTCGTCCGGCGCTGTCTCCCTGTCTTAGTGGCGCAGGTCATCTTTTGCTTCCTCTACCTACGCACCATTTATGTTCACTTCTCTTGCTGCTGCTCTATTTCCGTGTTCTACTGCGTGACTTATTGCCTTGAGTTTGAATTCTGCGTTGTACGCTTGTCTCTTAATAGGAGCCATTTTGTGGTCTTTACAGATGTAAACACACAAATGAAATGAAACGTAATATCCGCGCGCTTCTTCTTCTATGGGGGCGGGTGGTTGCTTACAGTAGAAGAAGAAGCGCTTCCTCTTCTATGGGGGCGGGTGCTTACCTTGGCGGTTGCTTACCATAGAAGAAGAAGCGCTTCCTCTTCTACGGGGAAAAAAGATGGCGGCTGTTTACCGTAGTTGCGAGACCTAACCTTTATGAAAATGAATCTTAATATTAATCCATATATAAAGCGCACCGGGTTATAAGCCGCACTGTCAGCTTTTGAGAAAATTTGTGGTTTTTAGGTGCGGCTAATAGTGCGGAAAATACGGTACTTAGTTGTCAGAAGCATGTTGAAAAGGGTTTTAGTACTCTTGATAACAACTAGCCAGCTGAATTAGGTGAGTTTGAATAATACACAATGGTTGGTAACAAGAAACTGACCTGTTTATTCAAGAATAAACACAAAATAGACAAAATTATACATGACAAACAGAAATGGCATCATTGAACTAGGGCTGGGCGATATGGCCTTTTTTTAATATTGCAATATTTTAAGGCCATGTCACGATACACCATATACAGGTAAAAGCCAGTAAATTAGAATATTTTGAAAAACTTGATTTATTTCAGTAATTGCATTCAAAAGGTGTAACTTGTACATTATATTTATTCATTGCACACAGACTGATGCATTCAAATGTTTATTTCATTTCATTTTGATGATTTGAAGTGGCAACAAATGAAAATCCAAAATTCCGTGTGTCACAAAATTAGAATATTACTTAAGGCTAATACAAAAAAGGGATTTTTAGAAATGTTGGCCAACTGAAAAGTATGAAAATGAAAAATATGAGCATGTACAATACTCAATACTTTGTTGGAGCTCCTTTTGCCTCAATTACTGCGTTAATGCGGCGTGGCATGTAGTCGATGAGTTTCTGGCACTGCTCAGGTGTTATGAGAGCCCAGGTTGCTCTGATAGTGGCCTTCAACTCTTCTGCGTTATTGGGTCTGGCATTCTGCATCTTCCTTTTCACAATACCCCACAGATTTTCTATGGGGCTAAGGTCAGGGGAGTTGGCGGGCCAATTTAGAACAGAAATACCATGGTCCGTAAACCAGGCACGGGTAGATTTTGCGCTGTGTGCAGGCGCCAAGTCCTGTTGGAACTTGAAATCTCCATCTCCATAGAGCAGGTCAGCAGCAGGAAGCATGAAGTGCTCTAAAACTTGCTGGTAGACGGCTGCGTTGACCCTGGATCTCAGGAAACAGAGTGGACCGACACCAGCAGATGACATGGCACCCCAAACCATCACCCAACCATGCAAATTTTGCATTTCCTTTGGAAATCGAGGTCCCAGAGTCTGGAGGAAGACAGGAGAGGCACAGGATCCACGTTGCCTGAAGTCTAGTGTAAAGTTTCACCATCAGTGATGGTTTGGGGCCAAAAACTCATCGACTCCATGCCACGCCGCATTAACGCAGTAATTGAGGCAAAAGGAGCTCCAACCAAGTATTGAGTATTGTACATGCTCATATTTTTCATTTTCATACTTTTCAGTTGGCCAACATTTCTAAAAATCCCTTTTTTGTATTAGCCTTAAGTAATATTCTAATTTTGTGACACACGGAATTTTGGATTTTCATTTGTTGCCACTTCAAATCATCCAAATTAAATGAAATAAACATTTGAATGCATCAGTCTGTGTGCAATGAATAAATATAATGTACAAGTTACACCTTTTGAATGCAATTACTGAAATAAATCAAGTTTTTCAAAATATTCTAATTTACTGGCTTTTAAATGTATATGTGGATATTTTGCCTTAGCCTTGAATGAACACTTGATGCATATAATCACAGCAGTATGATGATTCTATGTGTCTACATTAAAACATTCTTCTTCATACTGCATTAATATATGCTACTTTTAAACTTCCATGCAGAGAAGGAAATCACAACTAAAAAAATCACTATTTTTTTCATACGGTGTTGATCTGGAAATGTTTGCCTCGGCATTTTGATGGTGTGGACGTGTGGCACCGAATGGAGATAAGCGTCTCGACAGACGTTACAATATTTGAACAATGATGACGAAAACTGTTTTCTCTGTCGTGTCCGTGTGTCGACAATTGTTATGCGCTTATTTTTTTATTTGATTTTGTGCGTGGCATAGATTTGCCGTGCGCAGAGGACGCTTGAGCAGAGCGCAATTGCACAGGCGCGCACCTTAGAGGGAGCGTTGCTCGCACGGCTGCGCTAGCATCACAGCTAACGTTAGCCATGCTGCTACCTCTCTCCTCGGGGAGGACGTATACGTATGTGACGTATGACGTGACAGTATGTGACGTGTGTAAGAAGGTGCGCTTGCTGTCTGTGAGAAGGAGAGACAGAAAAGAGTGAGAAGAGCCTGTCGTGTAATGCCAGCAGCTAAAAGCAACTGCGTGAGAATCCACAGACCTGTGGATGTGTTGAAGGTGTGCTGGAAAATGCGGAACTGTAATTAGGGAGCAGCAGAAAAGTGGAATGTATTATTTAAATAGGTGCGTTGGAAAACACGGACCGGAGACACATGCCTTGCCGATACGCATTTTTTGGCAAATATCGGCGGCCGATCCGATCCAAATATCGGATCGGGACATCCCTAATCTTACGGAGCCCCTAAAGCAGGGGTCTCAGACACGCGGCCCGTGGGCCAATTGATACCCGCACCTTAATATGAAAATGTAATGTTAGTGCGGCCCGCGAGTTTTATATGAATGGCACTTGACAGCGTCATACTTGCCAACACTTCCGATTTTTCCAGGAGACTCCCGAATTTCAGGGCAACCATTCTCTCGAATGTCTTCACCCAAACAACGATATTAATGGCATACCGTGATGTCACTACCTTTAGCGCCCTATACAACCTGTACAAACAGCGTGCCAGCCCAGTCACATGTTGTATTTGGCTTCTGTACACACACGTAAGTGACTGCAAGACATACTTGATCAACAGCCACACAGGTCACACTGAGGGTGGCCGTATAAACAAGTTCAACACTGGTGCAAATATGCGCCACACTGTGAACCCACACCAAACAAGAATGACAAACACATTTCGGGAGAACATCCGCACCGTAACACAACATAAACACAACAGAACAAATACCCAGAATCCCATGCAGCCCTAACTCTTCCGGGCTGCAATATACACCCCTGCTACAACCAAACCCCGCCCCCCAAACCCTGCGCCCCCACACATCAACCCCACCCCTCCGTGCGTCGGTTGAGGTGGGCGGGGTTTGGTGGTAGCGTGGGTGTATATTGCAGCCCGGAAGAGTTACGGCTGCTAGGTGTCCTGGGTATTTGTTTTGTTGTGTTTATGTTGTCTTACGGTGCGGATGTTCTCCCGAAATGTGTTTTTCATTCTTGTTTGGTGTGGGTTCACAGTGTGGCGCATATTTGTAACAGTGATAAAGTTGTTTATACGGCCACCCTCAGTGTGACATGTATGGCTGTTGATCAAGTATGTCTTGCAGTCACTTACGTGTGTCTGCAGAAGCCTCATACAACATGTGACTGGGCCGGCACGCTGTTTGTATGGTGAAAAAGCGGACGCGACGACAGGTTTTAGAGGACGTTAAAGGCAGTGCTATCACGGCACGCTCTTAATATTATTGTCCGGGTGAAAATCGGGACAAATTCGAGGGAATGGTTGCCCCGGGAGGTTGTCGGGAGGGGCACTGAAATTCGGGAGTTTCCCGGAAAAATTGGGAGAGTTGGCAAGTATGTTGCTAGGGCGGGATTCATTAAAAAGTGCATGTTAGATTGTTTTAAGAAATATTTTCTTGCGGCCCAGCCTCACCCAGTTTCTGCATCCAGTGACCCTTAGGTAAATTGAGTTTGAGACCCCTGCCCTAAAGGGACATGGCTGTTTTGCGCAAAAGTTTTTTTTCCTATGTCAGTGAACCGGAAGTAAAACAGACACAGCGATGGTGAACCGGAAGTGAAACAGACACACAGCGATGGAGGAGTGGGAGCATGCGGGAGCCAACCCATCATCTGTGCTCTGCTGTGGGACCGTACTACGATTTGATGTCTTTATATGTTAGGCCAATACTAAAATAGAAATCAATAAACTTCTCCCACAGATTATGGGTAGGCTCCTCCATCGCTTTGTCCGTTTTACTTCCGGTTCACCATCGCTGTGTCTGTTTTACTTCCAGTTCACTGACATAGGAAAAAAAAAGTTTTGCAAGATCTCGCAATACTTTTTGCGAGATCTTGCAAAACTTTTTTTTCCCTCCATGACCCTTTAGGGCAGGGGTGTCAAATACAGAGTGGGCCAAAATTTAAAACTGAACAAAGCCGCGGGCCAAGGTTGAACAAATGAACCTTTTAATAGGGATCCAAACAAGTTTTGCATTGAATATTGAACAAGCAAGGCTTATGTAACTTTATAGTGACATGCAAAATCGAGTTTTAAATAATAATAATAGTAATTATTAAAAAATATCAATGGCATATCAAATACAATTTAAATAAAAATTTAATGCGTCTTTTCTATTTGCAGCCTTCTGAGGTAAATATCAACATTAACTTTTTCCACAGGCTAATAAATTTGAAAATAAAATAACAATGAATAAACCAACCATTCATGACTTTAAAACTGCTCAGTTTGCTACACACTGATCTAATCTGATGTGCCCTGACCTGCCATCTTTTCTTGGATGCTAGTTCATTAATGTCGGGGCTCAGGCTTTGAGCTGAGGCAACCTTCATTATCGAACGAAGGTGTTCATCAGTCATTATATCTCGTAGTCCACCCAGAACCCTTTGCAGCACTAACTCTTCCGGGACGCCACAAAATACACCCTCCGCTACCACTAAACCCCCCCACACACCTTGTAGCGTCCCGGAAAAGTTAGTGCTGCAAAGGGTTCTGGGTATTTGTTCTGTTGTGTTTATGTTGTGTTACGGTGCGGATGTTCTCCCGAAATGTGTTTGTCATTCTTGTTTGGTGTGGGTTCGCAGTGTGGCGTATATTTTAACAGTGTTAAAGTTGTTTATACGGCCACCCTCAGTGTAACCTGGTTCGCTGTTAATCAAGTATGCGATGCATTCACTTTTGTGCGTGCAGAAGCCGCACATATGTGACTGGGCCAGCACTCGTTGGACTGGATGAAAAGTGGACGTGACGATTTTTGGGAGGGGCACTGAAATTTGGGAGTCTCCCGGGAGGCTTGGCAAGCATGAGAATTAGCGGTGAATGCGAATTAGCGGTGAATGCGGTGTTACCGCGGCACCGCCGCTGTATATAATCGGCGGGCCAGCTCTAGTGTTAATTTGATATCGCCTCAAGGGCCAAGTGAAATTACACGAGTTTGACACCCATGCTTTAGGGGCTCCGTAATATCTGACCAGGAAGTGTACCCTTACACTGTGTTTCAATGTAGACTATTGCCACATTTCTTTTAAACGTAAACCTTGCTCGCCTCACCATCAGCAGCTGTTTAGAATATTGTAGTGAATCACATCTGAGCCATCACACATGAATCCTATCTTTAATGGACGTGCGAAAGTAAACAATGTGATAAAGAACATTTTACAACAACAGGACACTGTGCTTGTAGGCTGAAATTAGCGGTCGTACTTGACGGCAGCAACCATTTCATGGCTTCACAATAGTTATGGAGTACAAAACTAGACGCTGAGTAATCGCTCGACATCGACATACATCGCGGACAATTACTGACAGTCTGCTTTGCCAGTCAAAATGCATTCGCTATTTTTCGTAGTCTTCCCTTGTCCACGGGAGCCCACATTTTTGTTGTCTCTCCTTTGACAAATGGACAAAGTTTTTCACAAAGTAGAATCACAGCTGACCTGGACATTCAAAAGTTCTCTTGCCGTTCCTCTGACACAACACACTCGGTGACAAACATATCCCACCAGGCTGCCGTTCTTCCAGGGCTTATCCAAAACCGTCGCTCAACATTACTATGTTGCCATCTGAGATGTGTTGTATCCCAAATAGCTGCAATCGCCCGTTTCCTTCTCTTAAGGCTTTGATGTGTGATTTCCACAAGCGTCTGTACATGTACAAGAAGGAGAAACACGGGCATGTCTGGATGACTCGCCTGCATCTTTCTTGTGGTTGCCGCCGAGTTACCGAACGGGTTGTTATGAAGCTGGCTGTGGTGCGTTCTTTCTGATGTCACTTTCTGTGTGGGCCGCGGTCTTTCTGGCGTCACTTCCTCACCGAACTCAGTTTGTAAACGATCAATGAGTCCATACAAAGCTAAGAGCCGGAGATTCAAGAAATACACAGCGCTCTTACCCGTGTAAAAAATTATCCAAGGAGGGTTACCTTAAACGATGGTTTAGTGTGGCTGACACGATGCTTAGGCTAAATAATTATTCGTTTAAGGGGTTATCCGGCTTAGTGTAGACATAGTCATAGACTGTGTGTATTTTTGGCCAACAATAGAGATTTTAATTCTATGGCTATGAGATCGCTACTTGTCCAGGGTGCACCCCGCCTTCCGCCCGAGTGCAGCTAGGATAGGCTCCACACCCCCCTCGACCACGAGAGGGACAAGCGGTAGAATATGGATGGGCTCTATCGTGATAATACATGTTAATAAACTCATTCTATCTGTGTCCCGCAAATTTGACAGCAACAAGCAAAATCCCGCCTCTTCAACGCAATGCAAGCGTCTTCGCTAGCAAGTATAATGTCCCTGGACTGGAGAAGACATGCTAATGGCTAGGCTTGAGCTCTTGAAAGTAAACAGTGGTTGTTGGATCGACACGAATATTGACAGTAACAATACTAACTATAGTATCAGTATATACAGTAACTATATCAGCCCTTCTCAAATAGTGGGGCACGGTTCGATGCGAGGGGGGCGCGTGTGGCCTTGGGGAACATGCTTTTTTTGCTGTACCAGAATATAATTAAGCGTTTGTCATACTTGGCTTCAGTGTAACCACGGTGGGAGACGAGGAAAGACTGTTGTGTTATTTCCTTTAATGTTAATAAGCTTACAATGTTCTGCAGAGGTATAGTTGTAACAATTTTATAGACAAATTACACTATTTATAGACACATTACAATATTTATAGTCACGGTGGAGAAGGGGGGCGCAAAATATTTTTTTCTTCCTGGGGGGCATAACAGAAAATATTTGAGAACCACTGAACTAAATCAATGTGTTGTCACAAAATAATTTTTTTGGTCATTTTTTTATTGTTTATTAACTCAGGAAATAAGTTCCTGGAGCTTTAAAGGGGTCGTATACTGATTTTTTTTTAATACATTTAAAATACTTCCTTGTGGTCTACATAACATTTAATGTTGGTGCTTTGGTCAAATGTTGCTTAGATTTTGTTTTACAGACCTTCTTCAAACTGCTTTCTGATTGCCTCATTAGAGCTTGCCGTTTTGTGGGCGGACTTAAAGTACATGTGGCAGCCCTCCTCCGGGCCAAGACCCCTTCGACTGCATCTCCAACCATGTTATAGTTTTTTGCGTTTCCATATCAAGTCTACTGACAGATGTCATTTAAAACTATATTTTTTTAATTAGAAATGACAACCGCAGAGGATGTTAGCATGCGTGCATTCCTCCATGGTTTGACTTCCCATGTTCTAGACTTACAGAGCATCCCTATCAGGATCACATTACTGTTACTACCAGTGTTCTAAAAATAACTTTAAAAAAGTAATTAATTATAGTTACTGGTAGGGCTGGGCCGACATTACGATATCAATATATATCGCGATAGACACTTTATAGATATCAATATAAAATGCGTTCGATAAAATATTCTATATGTATTTTTTGGCCGGAAGAAACCAGAAATTATGAAGCAAGTAATTTGCTTCATAATATTTCCGTATTTTTCGGACTATAAGTCGCAGTTTTTTTCATAGTTTGGCCGGGCTCCAGTGCGACATATATATGTTTTTTTCCTTTTTTATTATGCATTTTCGGCAGGTGCGACTTATACTCCGGTGCGACTTATACTCCGAAAAATACGGTACTTGTTGAAGTAATTCAACTCAGTGGCTAAGTTTCTCGTAGCCACTTGTGCTTTGGTAATTGTAGCTCCTTTCGGTACACGGCAACACAGGAAAGTTCTTTTTTGTAAAACGGGCGTTTATTGACTCCTCCTTCTTGCTGTACACACCATCCACGCCAACACGCCAACACGCCAACACGCCGTGAGAACTTACAAAATACAGTACAATACATCAGACTTTGATTTCACATCAATAAACATTCAGAAAGAAATTAAATTACAAAAATACAATACCTCGTTGGCTGCTTGTAACGAAAAGAGGTTCTAATAATCACTTGCTTGAAGTTTTGCATAAATAATCGAATACACTTAAATCTTTTGAGGAGCTGAAGACAACGTGCTCAAGCACCCTCCCCTCTTGCGTGTTCTGCCTTATTTACTGTCCGTGGGGTCGCAACATCACAACAATCGTTCCGCCTTGCAACACAATTAACTCAATACATTTACATTTGCTCAGGAGATTTTACAATTACACATTTTCCAATAATATTTTATAACTCTGCATCATTAACTTATTTATTAATATTTATTTATTTATGACACATATTTAAAGCATGAAAACTCTCAGCAACAGCTACACTCCCACCAAATCACTCATTGACCTGAAATGTGGGATTTTCCATTTTTATCAAAACCAGTTTCAATCATCTGTATGTGTGTGCGTCTTAATTGGCTTCTACTAATGTGACTATTTTATGAATAGGTCTTTCTAGATTAATCAGTCGCGTATGAGGTTTGCCCTTGTCAACAGAAGTCTCACTGAGCACTAGTTTCAGCTTGCGCACTATGCCATCTCTTCCAGGCTGAGCTTCGACTACTGTTGCGAGCTTCCATTTATTTCTTGGGGTACACTCGTCCTTTAAAATCACAATGTCGTTCACTTGTGAGTTCCTTGACGGGCTGTTCAGTTGTCGCACAGGGCCTCTGATGGCGATGAATGTTCTGAGAGCGTTTATGAACGCATCGGTGGTCATGTCGTCTAGAGTCTCTGTATGCACTGCTCTCGAGCATAAGCAGGTGAAGATCAACCCATATCTTTTAAGTTCTTTTCTTCCTTCCTTTACAAGAAATGGACCAAAACAATCAAGTCCGCAGTAGGTAAATGGAGGACTTGTCCGAGTTCTTTCTTTTGGGAGATCTGCCATTTGTTGGACTTCTGTGGTTCTCCTGTACCTTCTGCATGGGACGCACTTATAAATGTGTGAGGAGACAATACTTCCGCATCCAAGAATCCATATTCCATTTGTGCGTATCTCATTCATTGTCATTCCTCTTCCTTGGTGGTCTACACGCTCATGGTGATATTTCACAATCAGGTCTGACACGTGTGATTTCCTTGGCAATATTGCAGGGTGCTTCACGTCATGATGAAGGGCTGACTGCGACAACCGTCCTCCCACCCTGAGTATATTGTTTGCATCAAGGTAAGCGTTGAGCCGATAGAGCTTGTTGCGTTTGCCGAGTTTTTCAGCTCTATTGCATTTGATTTTCTTTATGTCATCAGCAAAGGCTTCCTCTTGTGTGAGCTTGATGATGAAGAACTCTGCTTCACGTCTTTCTTTAAGATTTGTAGTTTGGTCTGTCCATACTTGACCTCCACTACGTCTCCTGACGCATTTCTTCAGTCTGGCGACAGCTTTCACAGCTCTGGACCAAGCTGAGAACTTGCTATGACGGCTGATCAATGGATTTGTGTTTTCGGCTTTGACGGTATGAACATGAGCTTTCCGCAGTTCTGGGTCAGTGTCATCCACTTTTACTATTACTTGTTTGACTGACAGATTTGGTTGCCAAAGGAAGTCTGGTCCCTTCAACCAACATGAGTCCTTCAATTGGGCTGCACTGACTTCTTTAGACGCAAGGTCTGCTGGGTTGTCTTTCTTGAACTGTAGTGGTAGCTCATAGTGTCCATCTTCTTTCTGTCTTATCCCCTCTTTCACTCGTGACATGAAGAGAAGATCTTCTTGAGAGACTGGATTGTTGTCTGTTGAGTGGTCTGTAAAATCCATTTCGAGCATCTTAATGATTTCTGAAGGACTTGGCTCTTTGACCTGATTTCTGCAGACAAAGTGCTCTTCATTTTTAAGTCGACTTAGAGGTTGTGCGGCAGGAGTCACTTGTCGTACAATGACCCTATTGCTCACACCAATTGCGTCTTCAAACTCAGTTGTTAGCTTGGAACAGCCAACAATGCTCCATCCAAGGTCGGTTCGCTGACCATATGGATGGCCTTCTTCTCCGCATAGAATTTCTCTGGGAAGAAGAGCTTGATGGCAGTTATAGCCTATTAGTAGGCCGACTTGGCACTCCAATTGTGGAGGAATCTTGTGGACCAATGGTTCAAGATGAGGCCATTTTTGGGCTGTCTCTGTAGTGGGAATGTGAGACCTCTCAGCAGGAATGAACTCACGTGAGAAGAGAGGTGGTAATGAGATCATTTTTTCTAAGTCATATCCTCTCACTTGTAGTTTAGACAATTTTTGACAGGGTATGGCTGTAGAGACTGATGACATTGTGGAAAGTCGTAGACAGACATTCTCCTTCTTTGTGTTGAGCTCTTGAGCAACTTGGTCCAGGATGAATGTTGTGTCACTCTGCGTATCCAGCAACGCATATGTTAAGATCTCATTCTCAGGCTGTTTTGAGGAAGAGACCCAGACTGGTACTATTGAGGATGTATGTGAGCCTTGATTGCCTTGGGCAACTCTATTGGTAGTTGCTGTTGCAGTTGCAGGGATTTGCTCCGTTCCTCGTGCTTTATTTAAATCACTCTCCACTTTCTTTGATGAAGAACCTTTCTGAAAGTTGTCATCATGCAAGCATGTTGGATGTCTTCTTCGACAGGTATCACACTTACTTTTGTCCTCACAGTTTCTAGAGTGGTGACCAGTCTTTAGACAGCCAAAGCAAAGTTTTTCTTCTTGTACAAACTTGATGCGATCCAGGATTGTCATTTCAGCAAACTTTCTACACTTCTCCAGGTGGTGTCCAAACTTCTTGCAGAAGACACAAGAGACAGTGTTCTGTGTTGTATTTGTTGACAACGTTTTTGCCTTTATGGTTTCAGTTCTTGTCTGTCTTGGTTTCTCATTCTGTATACTCTTGAGTGCTTGTACAGAGGATATGGGGTCACATGCCAGATCAGCTTCATTTGATAAGAAGTTCACCAACTCTTTGAAAGAAGGATATTCAGCTTTCGCTTGTCTGGTTTCCATTGCTTTACGGTTCCATCTGGACACAAGCCAGTCTGGGAGCTTTGTCAAGATCTTCTGACTTTCAGTGCAGTCATTGAGAATCTCTAATGTCTTGATATGAGGTATTGCAGCCTCACAGCTCTGGAGAAAATCTGCAAGTTCTCTCAGTTCGCATCCATCTTTGGAGCTTACTCTTGGCCACGCATGCAGCTTATCTCTGAAGGACTTCCCAATTACGTAAGGGTCTCCAAAGCGCTTCTCTAGCAGCTTCCATGCAGTGTCATATGCTCCCTCTGTGCCGATCAGGAAGAGTCCTTCAACAGCCTTCCTTGCAGCACCACTTAGATACTTTCTCAAGTAGTAGAGTTTTTCATTTTTTGGAATACCTTTTCTATCAATCAGTATCTGAAATGACAATTTCCAGTCGTTGTATTTTATAGGATCTCCCGTGAATACTGTAGGTTCAGGTGTTGGGAGACGATTGGCACTCATGGCTTCAGCGAGAGCAGTTGCTAAATCAGGACTTTGCACCTGCAAATTTGGTGGAACTTGTGGGACTGATTGAACGTTGGGATGACTTGGCTCTTGAGCTTGTTGAGGAATGAATGGAGGACTTGATGCATTGAGGGTTTGTGCCTTATCAGGTTGTTTGATGTTATGTAGTAAACTAATGACTTCAGACTTGTCACTTAGTTCGTCATACACCTTGACTCGGGCCTTAGCTGCATTCAGCTTCTTGACTTCCTCTAAGCGCTCAAGCTTTCGGAGCTGATTCTGCATTGCCTGTTGTCTGGCTAGAGATTCAGCCTCAAATTGTGCAGCACGTAGCTTCTCTTCAGCCTCCAGTCTTTGAAGTTCAGTGACTTCCTTGTCTTGCTCTTTTAGCACTGACAAAACCTCTTTGGCCGCAGCTGCTTCGGCCACAGCATCATCTCTCTTGACTGAAAGGTTACTTAAGTGAGTGTTGTGTTCCGAACGAAGGTATAGAGATTTTAATGATGGACTTGATGAATTTAGAATGGAGCCGACATCTGGCCACTGTTCTTCATTCACTGCAGCATCACCTTCAATGAGTTGTTGTGCTCTTTTAATCATGAATTCAGACATCGATACACATGCATCCACTTTACGTCGCACATCTGCATCAGGAGCTTGCATTTGACAGAATTCCTCATATACTACCTTCACATCTGCACATGTGGCTTGTAGATGATCCATCGACTTGTTTAATTCTTCCTCTGAGATTTCATCACTCATCAACTCTTTGGCTACCTTTGCATTATACTTCCATTTCTCATATGCAAGTTTGTATCTGCGATGGACGCCCTTTAATTTTTCTTCTTGAAGTCCTTTCCCTTTTTCCGTCAAGGTTCGAGTTCTTCCGCTTCTTCGCACAGTGTCTTCTCCTTCTGCAGCTTGGGCATTAACCTCAGGCTGAGCTAATGAGTTTGTGTGCTGTTCTGTAATCTTTGAGTTTGTGTCAGACATATTGAAATAATATGAGGATTGTCAATTGACAATGTTTTTACACAATGAAGGGTTAATTTAACTTGGTAGTAGGCTAATAATTTGAAATACCTACAGTTCTTTAAGTATGTAGACTACTTTTTAAACGTGAATAATGTTTACTTTCTTGTTAATGTTGTAAATGCTTCCTACAAGCTTGTGCAAACAGTTATTAATAAAGAAGAAGTTACTTGGGCCTATTTTTAATTATTAATATTCAGGCCTTTCTTATTATTATTTTTTTTTTAATGTAAATTAAATCACTAGTAGGCCTAATTAGTTAATTTAAAATGCACTTTGCTTAATTAACAGGAAATTCACCAATCTTGGCCAAACTCAAAAAATGCCTTATAGCCTATAGCTGTCTTAAGTAACAGACACATGCAAATCTTGGTTTAACTCATAAAATGCCTAAGACACCTGGTGGAATAAACTGAAACTACGCACTCTTCCTGTTGAATTATGCACTGTTTGAAACCTAAAGCCTTCCTATTTTGCCTTACGGTTTGACTAATAATTTCCAGTTAAACATATTCAGTACAACAATGTCAGCAAGTGAACATAATACTATTCATTCATACAAAGCACCGTTTGCAAAGTGATAAACCTGAGTCCTTGTGAATTCCAGAAGCAGCCTCTTCTCCCACCACTCGGCTTTGGCGGGGCTCTTTGGACACGCCCTGAAACTCGACTTGATTGACAGCCAGGCTAATCGCCGTTGCTCGCATGCGCGTATGATCCCGTGTCTCTCCTACCGCGAAGGCAGTCGAGTTCTCACTGTAGCTCCTTTCGGTACACGGCAACACAGGAAAGTTTTTTTTTGTAAAACGGGCGTTTATTGACTCCTCCTTCTTGCTGTACACACCATCCACGCCAACACACCAACACGCCGTGAGAACTTACAAAATACAGTACAATACATCAGACTTTGATTTCACATCAATAAACATTCAGAAAGAAATTAAATTACAAAAATACAATACCTCGTTGGCTGCTTGTAACGAAAAGAGGTTCTAATAATCACTTGCTTGAAGTTTTGCATAAATAATCGAATACACTTAAATCTTTTGAGGAGCTGAAGACAACGTGCTCAAGCACCCTCCCCTCTTGCGTGTTCTGCCTTATTTACTGTCCGTGGGGTCGCAACATCACAACAATCGTTCCGCCTTGCAACACAATTAACTCAATACATTTACATTTTGCTCAGGAGATTTTACAATTACACATTTTCCAATAATATTTTATAACTCTGCATCATTAACTTATTTATTAATATTTATTTATTTATGACACATATTTAAAGCATGAAAACTCTCAGCAACAGCTACAGTAATACAGGAAAAAGGAAGTGTCACTGAGCAATGGAAGGGACATGCTAAAAGCCAATCACGTAACAGTATCAACTATACCTTTCCTTCTGTTTGCCTCCCAGTCGCAGACACAAGTCGAGGAGCACAGGGGAGACGTTCCCTCCAGGGCCGATATTTTCTTCCAGGGTAACATCCTTCACTTTACCCGACAATGGGTCTGATATGCTCCGCTTTCAGGTCGGAATGACGAGGCTGTCGGTAGCTTTATTCTCATTTCTGCAGGACACATCTGCCAGTTGCCACTACTGCTGCATGCTACCACTCGCTTACTGACGTCCCTCACCTGACACACTGCCATTCTTAAAGAAGCACACACACATACACTACTCTCATAACACTAGTGTGGTTGCACCGGTTTTCTTTCCTGCTGTGGATTCACTGCATGAAGTGAGAAGAGAAACTGTGATATCTTGATAGATCAACTCAATAACAGAAACTTGTCTTTAGTTTTGTTGGTTTTAATGCATACTTTGCAGACACTTCCAATGTGTCAATTTAATGAGTAGCTTCCTAAAATACTCTGTGTAGTGTTCAATAGCGTATATACTACTTCTATCTAGTGCAGGGTTTCCCCTTAATGTAATTGAATGTGGGGCGTCGCCACGGCATTTTGATTACTGCCACACCTTGAAAATAGGACTTTTTTTTTTTACTTGAAAAAAATGTAAGTAAAATAATATTTTGTGGCTGCCCGAAGAAATCACAAAGTC